>NW_017096720.1:0-45486 GCF_001412225.1 Nicrophorus vespilloides
TTTAGAAACAAATGAAATGAAAAATGAACTTAGTAGGCGATGGTTACTTTAGAATGAAATAAACTGAAAAATGAACTTAATAGGCAATGATTATTTTAGAAACAAATGTAATGAAAAATGTACTTTGTAGGCATTGGTTATTTTAGAACGAAATAAACTGTAAAATGAACTTAATAGACAATGATAACTTTAGAAAGAAATATACTGAAAGATGAACTTAGTAGGCGATGCTTTACAAAGAAATGAAAAATGAACTTAGTAGGCAATGGTTACTTTAGAATGAAATAAACTGAAAAATGAACTCAGTAGGCAATGATTACTTTAGAAACAAATGAAAGGAAGAATGTACTTGATAGGCATTGGTTACTTTAGAATGAAATAGACTGAAAAATGAACTTAGTAGACAATGATTACTTTAGAGAATGAAATAGACAGAAAAATGAACTCAGTAGGCAATGAATAATTTAGAAACAAATGTAATGAAAAATAAACTTAGTAGGCGATGGTTACTTTAGAACAAAATAAACTGAAAAATGAACTTAGTAGACAATGATTACTTTATCAAATGAAATGAAGAATGTACTTGGTAGGCATTGGTTACTTAAGAATTAAATAGACTGAAAAATGAACTTAATAAGCAATGATTACTTTAGAAACAAATGTAAAGAAAAATGAACTTAGTAGGCGATGGTTACTTTAGAACGAAATAAACTAAAAAATTAACTTAGTAGGCATTGATTACTTTAGAAACAAATGAAATGAAAAATGAACATAGTAGAAAATGATTACTTTAGAAAAAAATGAAATGAAAGATTAATTTAGTAGGCGGTGAAATCCAAAAAGAAATTAAATCGAATATAAAGAAATTTTCAAACAAATGTAATTAGTGTTTATTAATAAATATTTTTTCAAATTGAAATGATTAAGAAATTTAGTTTCAATTATAAATATAAAATTATACATATTAAACTACATTATTCAATTAGTCTACACCCATATTGTATATCCATTAACAGGATGTGAACCTAGTGCAAATATTGTAAAAGTTTATATTGAAATGGAGCACTTCGTACATTTTAAATTATTCAGACTTTCTCTGCATTTACAATTTTGTTTTAATATAAAATCATAAATATTAAAGTGCAATTTTCATCTTACAAAGCTCTACAATCTGCACTAACATCGAACATTCTTTTATCATAAAAAAAAATCACAGAAAATTACATTCTTACTTCACTTATTGAATGCTTTTAATTGAATTTTGTTTAAAAATATCATTAATATTTAACATATTTTTTAATATAAATTGATAATAAACCAAAACAATAAAGGAAAAAAAACTATTGTCTGTATGCTACACACAAACCGCACATCAAATACGATGAATATTTCAGTGCAAAGACTAGTACATGTTTTCCGAGAATGAAAATTCGTGCAAAATGCGGTGATGTATAAATTTTTCCAAGAAATCTTTATTACATATCGAATTTCATCGAGGAAAATAGAAACGAGCGTAATGTTTCGGACGGAATTCCGTTGCGCTAAAGCCGATGAGTCGCCTGAAAAAAAATTGTTTTGTTTTTTTTTTGTTCTTGCGGTGAGTCATCATTGCATTACGGCGGTAGGTCCAGAGCATACTTAAATTTATATGCAAACTGCTTTCGACGATAATCCTAATCAATTCCATTCGTGCAGCGTATTCAATTTGGATCCGAAATAAGAGAGGGGGGAAAACATGATCAATAATTCATCGCCTTAACGTATCGCACCCAAAGGGGGGATTCTGGGGTTGGTGATGGTGAAGAGGGTGGGGGGGTTGTTGCTGCGAGGAATCGGGGATGGTCAATTATTTTAAGGAGCAGCGAGCTCCGTTTTTACCACCCTCTTTACTTGATCTGATTTTCATGTTCTTCGAAGTAAAAAAAAAGTCGTATGGAAAATACTGTTTTTTTGTACTTGATTTATGGAATATTTACTTGTTTTTATATAAAAATGTAATTTTATTTGTATCCTATAAAAACATAATTTAAACATGATGATACGAGCAATTTTAGTTATATAATGCACCTTGGCAAACAAAAACTTAAACTAATTACATAAGTAAATAATTGTAAGAATTAAAGTCTTTATATATAAAGTTTATACTATTATAATTCTCTAATCCATTATATATATATATAAAATTATTATATAAAGCAACAAAGTCTCATTATAAGAAATACTTTGATCCTTTGAGAAGCATGATAATAAAATGTAATCTTATCAATGTAAAACAGAAATTATAATACGGTTTAATTTAAATAATTTTAAGTAAAGTGAAGATTAACAAATTGTATGTAATCACATCATGCATGCAATTAAAATCCCCTAACTGTGTGCATTTTAAAAAATCATGTTATCAAATTACATAAATATTACATAAATAAGGGTTGAAGCCGTTTTATAATCGGGGTTTAGATTCTAGAAGAGGAGGGTAGCAAAATGAAATTTGTCGTGTCCCTTGTAATTCCTCCCATAATGCACCACAAAAAACAAAAGCTTAAATAAAAGTGTTATTACTTTGATATTTATTACCATGGTTTTGTCATATTTTAGGGTACTTTGTGATTATATAATAGAACTAAAGTTTTTTTTTTAACTATGTTTTATTCAAAATCAATATTTTCGAAGCCGGACAGGACTCATTTTACGATGTTTATTAAAATCCTCTCATGAAAATGAATTTTTCGTATTGTATCATATCTTCCATAAAACAACACTAAAAACAAAATAGTAAATTTTTACTACGTTTTGTCCATTTTATGTTTATCTTTTAGCTTATTTAGTTTCCTGAAACATTGTTGCCAATTATCATATTTTACTTCATTATAAATTTTATAAATTATAATCTATTAAAATAAAAAAGAATATTATTTTTTTTTCAAAATATTATTACAACTTCAATTGAATTCTGCTTATTTGAAAATCAATATTGTTAAATTATAAAAATTTTAGACTCGTTTTATGATTGTATTACGTTTTTATTAAAATTCTCTCATGAAAATGAAATCCTTCATATTGCTACCATTCCTTCAATAAAACAACACTAAAAACAAAAGAATAAAATCTTACTGTGTTGCCATCTACATTTATGTTTTCTTCTTATTTTGTTTTCATATTTAGGTTATTTGAAAATAATAAACAAAAAAGTTTTTTGTGACCATCTTCAATTAATTTGGAAATTGATTGTAAAATTATCTTTAATATTTAATTAGGAAAACATCCTCCTCAATTTTTACATTTTTCTTTAATCATTTGCTAATATGAAAACGTAATCACATCACACGCGTAATCATTATCCCCTAACAACGTTTCATCACGAAGATTATCTGACAGGTCGCATGTTGAAAAAACATTCCATTACAGAATTACAAGAAAAAAAATAATAAAAGGCACGTCTCAAGCCCATACTTTTTTTGTTCTGTCTCCCCCTTAAAATCATCAGCTGTATAAATTTATGTTGATATTGAAATTCCCTTACGTGCCTCATATATTCCCATCTAAACGTACAGTCCATAACTTGGATTACATCTATATCTATATGGATTCTGTATTGAATTTTCCTCAATCTCTGTAGATATCGAAGAAGCAATCTCGGATAAATAGGGATATATATATACGTTGCCTGCATTATGTTCTCACTGCCACTTTCTTTTTGCTTAACTCAATCCGATTACGAAGCAGCAGGAGACGTTTACCGTTATTATAAATATAAAAGACAATTTTCGCGAGGAATTGGGTCACCGCCGTAGATTGGCGTTGTCTTCACGGAACTTCATTACCACATAATTGCATTGAATATTTGTGTAGAATTACGAATATTTCTTTTATTCAGTTTTCAAACAAGTTTTAGTCTAATATTTATAATCTATTTTAGTTCAACAATTTAACACTTAGTTTGTTTTGAATCTATAAACCGTACTATAGATAATCCGCACTGTTTGAATCTATACTATGCGAAGCAATTTGTTTATTGAGTTTTAAAGCTGTTATACAATAAGTTAAACAAATATAATTTAATTGTGATTACAGAACAGAAAACGACAAAAAAAGAACATTTACAACGTAGATTAAGTATAGATTTTGATAGTTTTATTTTGTGTGTTTTCTGATTTATTTTCCCTCTGAAAGAAATACTTATTTCCATTCTCTAGATTTGTTAAGGTCAATTTCCTGATGTTCAATCAATGATCCAGTAAAATGCCATCAAGTTGTCCTTGCAAACGAACTTTGACCCTTTCAATTAATTGTCCCATAGTTCTACTCTGTCGATTGCCCACAAAACATTATCGTTTATTGTCGCACGTCCCAACAAATATCGAATTAAGTGATAAAACGAAGGTTATTCGTAAATAATGGACTCTAAAGAATAATAACAACATTTAAACGTCTCGGAAATTATTAATAAGCACATGAAAGGCGCATTTCGGATGTGCATGCAAATGAGTGCGGCCGTGGGTTTTTAGTGCCGCAAATGGAAATGGGAAACGTTTATGGTTTTCGCGATACGACGGTTTTCCCCTCTATTAACCTTTCCTCTATTTGAGTGTGTGTTTCTCTGTATATATACATATACTCTTATAACTTGCATGCGGTGACCCGTCGCCTCCACCATTAAAGAAGATACGTGCACGGTTTATTATTGTAAATATATCCGGAAAAAGAGGAAACGTATACGATCGATTTTTACGTTGAAGAATTATTGTTTTTTTCTATATTTTCCTTCTTTTTATTTACCTATAATTGCCCCATTACAATTCCATTGTGGCTGACATTCATAATTCGACAAAACTTATGAATATTTAACGTGCACTGAAGACGAAATCACGCAACGCATATTTACAAATTTCATATGTTTACGTTTGTAAAAATACACGAAATAATGTTAATAATACTTTAATTATATGATGATTTGTGTTTTTTCTGAAATTATCTTTGATTTGACGTTAATTTACATTTAATATCTAATAAGAATATTACCTAATTATTATATACTGTCATGTGTCAAAATGACAGTTGTTCTAATTAACATATTACCTCTTCTTTCAAAGTTGTATCTAATTTTTCAATGGTCGTCATTTCATTTTATACACGTTGCTAACTTTTGAAAACTTCCAAAATATAATTAGAAGAAATTCTAGGAAATTGTCTTAAATATATTCATTTATTATGACAACCTGACAGATGTCACCTTTTTATGTGATATCTTTAACAGAAATTATTTAATTTTCAAATATTGTAAATGAAGTTAAATAATTTGATTACAGATTTTTTTTGTAACTTTGATTACATAAAACGAGAATTATATCTTTTTATGTATTTTTAAGTTAATTGGAAAAGCTTTAACATCTTGACTTAATAACTTGTTTATATATTTGCTTTAGTTCCTATATTGGCAATTTGTAGATTTAGGAGCCTAAAGAGGATTATTTTATGAGGTAATACTTGTTTGAAAAGGACTTATTGTTAAACCATAGTTCGTGCTGTATACAAATATATTAGATCGATCCGCAACTATCGGACTTTGCGTTTATGCATACTAACGAAACTCTAGTCAACTTCAGGAATACATTGTTCATCAACTAATAATATATTTACATAATATATTTACAAATTTCTAAGATGAGTTACGTTACTAATAAGTATGAAAACTTGACATGCTTCAGTAGAGTTCAAATTAAACCATTCGAAATGTTAAGTTGTTTGCGGCATCCAACTAAGTAGCAGATAATCTTCTCGGCAATGAAGGCAACACTCGAGTGTCGTAGTATTTCGGAAATTTCGCTAACTTCAATTCCAACCATTTGCCACGTAATGCGGCTTCCACACACTTAATTTCATCAGCAGCTGCGTCAAACACGAACATTTCTTGGTTGACCAAAGAAAACACTTCCTTTTCATCGACTTGACGACTCGGTATTATCAATGATTCATTCAACAACCTCAATTTTTACTTTCGTAAATTGATTACTATTTATTTATCGTGCACAGAAAATCGGATATATTTATGAGAATTTCTCGATAACTACTGATATTACACTTATAATTGATTGTATTTATTATGTAAGGAATAATTTAAGTGATTTAGTATAGTTGAAGCAATTACATAAATAAAATAATCTGCTGTCAAAGTTGAAATAATTATTTTTTTAGCAATATCTTCACATACAGTGGAACCTCGCTTAACGAGCAATTCGCTTGACGAGCAAATTGAATTGTTGTCTTGACATTAATGAAATTTTCTTGAAAATAACAAAATCAATACTAAGATTTTAATATATTCAAATGAAAATGTATCTTATAAGGAATAATATAGGTGCTTTTGTATCGGTGGCAATCGCAAGCCCGACAACCGAAATCCCGACGTTCGAAATTCCGGTAGGCTCAAAATTCCGACAATCAAAATTCCGACAGTGTCTTTTATTATTATAAATTTCTACAATAACATTTTTAATGGTAGTCGGGATTTCGATATAGTCGAAAATTTAATTGTCGGGATTATGGTAGTCGGAATTTCGATATAATCGGGATTATGATTGTCGGGATTATGGTAGTCGGGATTTCAAGCGTCGGGACTTACAGTCGGGATTTCGAACGTCGGGATTTCGATAGACGGTCTTTCGGTTATCAGGCTTGCGATATAGACCCTTTTTGTATAATTGAACCACTTATGGTATGGATTATTACATGATTTAATATCAAAATTAAAACTTTTTTTAAAATCTGATAATTCACATATAAGTAAGTTTTACAAGAAATCCAAATGTTATATAAATAAGTCAATATATATTTTAAACATCAAAAGGAAATATATGAATTTTATATAAATAAATTATTATATTAAATGTTAAATTTTATCATTTACAACATATTTTATTAAGCCTCAAAAAGCAACATTTTCATAGTTTTTGTTTATTAGAAAAGTGACAAATAATTAGTTCTTAGTTATTCATATTAAAGATGAGACGATGACAAAAAAATATATAATAATACTAGTTTTGTTTAAAATTTTCTCAATTTGAATACAGAAACTGTTTGTACTATTCGATTGAGCAATTTCGAGAAACAGGAAGTCTGGATGATCTCTTACACAACAAGTCAAGTGTATTAATTCCAGATACCATTGGAAAATACATAATATGTTTACTGAACTGTAACGTCTTGGGAATTGTTCAACTAAAATGTTTGTTATTTGTCCATACACATAAAAATCGAGTATGTAAATATACCAGTTTTGTACTCTGAATAATATTAAATCAAATGTAACATGCATGTTTCATTTGATTGAAATAAAATTACTTGCTCAATGTTTCAGTAATTCAATCAATATAACTTTCTGTAAGTATTTGTTTTTTTTATGTACACAATAAATTTGATATTGTTGATTCAATAATTATCAAGTTTATATTATATTTTATAGGAATTATTTATTAATAAAAATGTTATATTGTAAAGCTTCCAAAACGTGCAATTACAATTTTATTAAGGGCAAAGTAAACTTGTGTTGTAATGAACAAATTTTATGTAAAACGTAATTTCCTATACGGAAAATTAAAAGAAAATATTGACAAAAGAAGTTTTCCGTGCAAATATAATTAAAAAGAATCAATAATTGGTGAAAGACTAAAATCAAGATTCCTTCGAGTAGTGAAGCGAAGCACAGTTCAACCCTTGCGTAAGAGATGGCGCTAGCGGTTCAGGAAAATTTTCCGCCACAGTATCGATCCTTGGAAGAGGTTTTAATTAGTAAATATGTAAATAACAGGCAGCAATCCGAGCTGCGAACGTGTGTGTAATTATCTTTGGAAATGCACGCAACGTCACGGATTAACGACATTAAGCGAAGCGTCGATTAGAATTTCATTTGTTTTGTTAATCAGAATAGAAGGTCCGATGTGAGGGCTTAACAATTGTAATCCACAATTGAATCGGAAATGGAATTCCGGATTATATATATTTTACGCTATAAATAATTTATGAAAATGTGGCGAATTTGTCGGCACAATAAATTTGGATGAATGATGTTGCGGTTGAGTTTGAATCATTACGGTACAGTTTGTAAATCATTCAATAATACACGTATTTTATTTTTTTGCAGCAACAACAGCAACTTTTTTGGGGGTGAAAAAGTTGTAAAATTTATTGGTTGGTTTCGAAAATGCACACAATGTTTGTATCAGTTACGATCAATGGATGTTATTTCAACTTGGAATACCGCTATTTCCGGGTTTTCAATCAACTTTTTTTTTGTACATACGTGCAGAGTTGGAAATATTTAAATTATTCAGATGAAACAGTGAATTTGTAAACGATGAAAAAATTTCATATATAAACGAATTATTAGTAAACCAGAAATGGAATACTAATAATGAAATATGTCATCTAAACTTTAGAATATTGGAAATGAACTAAGTACAGTGGAACCTTGCTTAACGAGAACCTCACATAACCAGCATTTCGCTTAACGAGCAAAATTAATTATAACACTATTCAAATAAAAATACGGAAATTTTGGAACGGATAAAACTCGTTAAGCGTTTATTATGTTATTAAATTTTCATGAAAATTGAATCAATGAAAACCTTAGTAATTTTAACATATAAATAAGAGAATTACTGGCAAATTTCGAATGGAATACTAAAAATTAAATATGTATACTAAAACTCATATTTTTTGGAATAAAATGCAAGAATTTGTATTATTGAAACACTAGTAGATATTATATAATTAATTTTATCAATTGTATTTTAAACAATCTATTCATATTTTTGTGAATTACTCGAAAACCACAAATGGAATACTAATAATAATGAAATATGTCATCTATACTTTAGAATATAGGAAATGAAATAAGTATTTAGCTATAATTATAAAACTTGTATTATTTTAGTAAATTTTCATGAAAATTGGATCAATAAAAACTATAGTCATTTGAACATATAAGAGAATTACTCGAATTACTAAAAAACTACAAAGTTTACACTAACTAATACTATGTAGTATACTATACTATATGAATAGTTTATTTAGTGAATTATTTAAAAACAATCAACAACACACAAACAATTGAATATTAAAGGTAATACTATAAAGTGTGTGAGTTAATTATTTGACAAATTGCAAACTATTATATTTTAAATTATTGAAAACAGCAAATATTATAGAAATTATATAATTTTTTTGTCAAATTTGAAATCATTTAATGAATACATTTTGTTTTCTATATTTCGGCAAATATCCATAATAACACAAAGTCAAGTATAAAATTTGAATATATACATATGAAATAAAATATTTATTAATTAAATACGGTACAATTTAATAATTATGTAATTTGTAGTGAAATTTGTAACAGAAATGTTAAGTTAAGCTAACAAAATGAAATAAACAATTTTATGGTCTATGAAATTACTGTTTATTATTCATATTTATCATTCGTAAAACGGTAAAATTTGCTCCGTTTCATCATTGTTTCGTCGGAACAAAGGGAGGGTAATGTAAATAAACCCCTTTTAGAGGTTCGGACAATGCTCACTGCTCAAACAAATGCACCGTCTATTGTTTATATTTGCTTACTCTTTATATTTGTTTAATTGGTTTAATTTGTTGAAATTTTGTTCTTTTTTTTATGAACAATACATTAACAAACGTTTGCAATTTAGAAATATTTGAAGTTAATTCATTCAATTTACATCATCAATAAAATTGAAAGAAAAATAATCAGAATTTCAATTTAATATATTTGAATTAAGTTGATAAAATTTGTGACCTAATTTTATTGTAAACTTATACAGTAGAACCTGTTTTTGTGCGGTCCTTTTTAATGCGGTATATGAAATGTAACCAATTCCAATGGCGTTGGCACCATTGTAATGTTCTCTATCAGTGTGGATATGTACAGCCTGCTCGATTGATTCTGTTAATCGATTTTGAACCAATTCATCACAAGATGATGCGCGTTTTGGATTAACACGAGAAGCAGTGAATTATGTATGTGCATTTTTTTGAAAATTTCTCCATATGTACAATGAGAATTATATGTTTTTAAAATGTTTCCATCTGTAATTTAATTATGAATTTTTTCATGTATTTCGTAAATTTAACGTATTTTCTAAGTGAGATTTTTATATGCGGTCCCTATTCACCGCATAAAAATAACAAAGTTATTTGTTACATGTAAGAATTTATGAAAATTTCTATTTTTTTTGTGCGAAAAATGGTTTACTGTATATAATTATAATTTTTTTTTTAACTTAAACATTTTGTATTTAATTATTATATAAAATTAATAAATACTTAATGTGCAAATAATAACATTTAGTAAATTACAACAGAAATTATAACAAAAAGTATTTACAATTAAAAAATTGTAATTATTATTACAATATGTTAGTATTGATTGCAATATTTTGCATTCTAATTTTTCATAATATTTTCAATCAAATAAGTGGAAAAACATATTTATAGTAAATTTATTTCTAATAATGAATCACAATAAATTTTTAATGTTTGCATTAATTTCAGTGAAAATAAATGTTCCAAATTTCTAGTTTATTTCTTGTATAATCACAATAACTAAACCATTTATCATTGAGTTAAATACACATTAAGCTAATAACGATTATATTAATTTGAAAAAGTTGTGACATTTATTAGGAGACTATTGAAGATTTGCCATAAAAGTTATGGTTTTTTTTCGTCTTTTTCCAACTCGAAAGTGAAGCCTCCGATAAATGGGGCAGAAGGACATCGGGTCGATGCGACCCAAGTGGACGCAACGCGACATTACGTTTTGATGAATCGCAATCTCCAATTCCTCTCTACAATCCATTCGATCGGTGTAAATAAACACATATTCAAAAACGATATTGAAACGCGAAATAGATGATTCATATTTAATCGTTAGGAAACACAATCACATTTTTTAAATACAGTGGAACCTCGCTTAACGAGTACCTTGCATAACGATCATTTCGGTTAACAAGCAAATTAAATTGTATGAAAAATTATTCGCTTAACGAACCACGTTTCGTATAACGAGTGACGATGAGAAGGGAAATCCCGGATTGTGCGCCTGCTACATCATTTTTAATACTTGTGTATACATATTATGTGTATTTTTGAATATGTTTCACTATACGAGTAAAAATCCGGAAACTTTGGATTGGATAAAACTCGTTAAGAGAAGTTTCACTGTACTAAAATCTGTAGAATTCAAGAGCTATGAAATATTTATTTATTTTCTTTGTATAATGAAAATTCTCCTTTTTACAGGGTGATTTATTTTTAATGTGAGTCTTCTAGATTTTTACGCCCCTCCGCGGGATTACTAAAAAATGGGGAGGTTATCGACCTGAGATCCACACATATAAAACCTAATCCGCGTGCATATTTAATGGCTATTACAATATTTCGCGTTTCCTGAAATGACTTCTTTCCATTATTAATAGCACGACAATTAATACAGAGATTTGGGAAATGATACGCAGGAAACGTTGATTAATTAGATTACATTTATTTCACCTTCAAAAAAGTTGTATTTTCATTACGTATTTTATATTTATTTAAGAAATTGTTTTTTTAAGAGTTTTTCAGCAAAATTTATTTGGAAACCCAATTCATTTCATTTGTGAATTTGAAGAAATTCTAAGTTTACGTTACTTATTGAACCCAAAATACTAATGTTTTCACAAATTCCTAAAATACTGTTAAAGCTACAGCAAATATTCATATTAAAGATAATATAAAGATTAGTATCATTAGTGGTAATTAAATAAATCATTAAAAATATGTAACATTTTAAGTAGAGTATAATAAGTCCTCGACTTACACGGTTTCATACATATGCGGTTGAGTGAACTTTCGACATTTCGTATATACAGGAAAGTGTTTAAACTCAACATAACATTTCTGCAATTGTACACAGATTTATAATATATTATTTTTTGACTTATACTGAAACTATTGGAACAAATTAATCACGTAAGTCGAGGATTTACTCAATATTCACATTCAAGCTTAAAGTAAGTATACACTATAAACTATGAGAATTATAAAATTTTCATAATTTTTGGTAATTACATAATTATTTCAATAAATTAGATGGAATAACATTTTAAGCAGTCTTCAAATTTTAGTGAATTACTTGGAAACAACGAACTCTTTAACAATTGAATTTCTACTTTGAACATAATACTATATAATATGTATGTAAATTAATAAATGACTATCACTTGTGGTAATTACATAATTATTTGATAAAATTCAAAATAATAAAAGTTTCAACAGAGTCATCACATTTTATTGAATTTCTTGAAAACAACGAATATCAATTGTATATCCTTATTGAAGCTAATACTATATAGTATATTTTATATTAATTAGTAAAAATTTGTATAACTTTTGGTAATTACATAATTATTTTATTAAATTTCAAGGAATGACATTTTAAGCAGAGTTTTCACATTTTAGTGAATAACTTGAAAACAACAATCTCCTAATTAATAATTGAATATTAATACTATGTTAGTATTGCGTATGTGAATTAGCATATTTGTATCACTTTTGTTAGTTACATAATAATTTGATTAAATTGGAAGGATTGGCATTTTTAAGCACAATTTTCACATTTTAGTGAATTATTTGTAAATGATGAACATCATATTAACAATTGAATATCCATATTGAAGCAACTACTATATAGTATTATGTATGTAAATTAGTAAATGAGTATCACTTTTGGTAATTACATAATTATTTGATTAAATTCGGAATAATATTTTCACATTTCAATGAATAATTTGAAAACAATAAATATCACATTAACAATTCAATATCCACATTAAAGCACTTTCATATTTTAAAGCTACTGTACGTTATTAAGTGAATTAGTTTTTATTACTTGTAATAATTACATAATTAGTTAATTAACTTCGAAAACATGACTTTTTTTAAAAAAGTCTTCACATTTTTGTGATTTATTTAAAAGACAATAATCACTACAATAACAATTGAATATTCATATTAATGATAATTCTACAAAGTTTATAGTAAGTATTTTATTAACATACAATAATTTCAAATAAGAAACGCAATTTTCTGTTGTAAATTCTAACATCTTTCGCTTCGTCCAGCTGTGTATGCATTTTATGCAGGAAGCGTAAGTAGATAATTCCTCGTTATTATGCAGACCAAAGGAATCGATTCTATGCATACCATTATTATTGTTGCTGCTCTTTTTTTTTCTTCCTTCCTTCATCTTTTCCTCGCTACAAGTTTCAGTGCGAGTACATAACTAACATCTGCTTCGCTCCGTGGAGAACAAAAGAAAACCGATACTCCGGAGTTATTTAATAGAGAGCTTAAAGTCTGCATGGTCTTAATAATTGAAGGCGCCTGCTCTGATTACTTATTTAGAGGAAACCTGCCGTCGCGAATATCATGCATATTTTACCTGAAAATAGATGGATTGGAGAAATGTGACTAGTCATTAAAGTATTTACAAATTAAATACGCGTTTTCCCACATCGCATTATTTTTATTTTTATAAGTGGATGGAACTATGTACTGCAGGAATATGCAATTATTGTTACAAAGGATTTTGAAACTATAGTTTCAAATGTGTTTTCTTCATGATGTTTAACTGTAACAATATTTTGCAGCAATATTGATTATGTAATAAGACTATAAAATTGAATAGTTTACATTGCACTTTTGTTTGATTAAAATTAGCAAAACGTTAACATAAAGAAAATGGCGGCAAAATTAAATAGTAACGCTTCTTTTATGACAAGTTGAATTTTATAAAATGGTAAAAGTAAATTGGGATAAATTTTCTTTTGATTCAATTATTATTGATTATGTAATAAAATTATTGATTTTTTAGTATTCATGATAATATTGGATAGTCCACATTATACAATAGTTAATTGAAAATTGACATAACCTTAATATAAAAAGATAGCCACAAAATTAAATAGTAACGTTTATTTTATGACAATTTAAAATAATATTCTTAATTACATAAAAAATGTAATTGTAATATTATATGTTTTGTTATTTCATTTGTATGAAATTCTATGTAGTTTTTAATGATATTAAAATATTTATAAAACGTGTCAGATTAATGTACATGCATTGATTCAGGTTAGATAAATTCGGTTGATCGATGTATCAAAACTCACAGTCATGATGATGAGCAGGGTTCAACAAATTGCTCTGAAACCCTACTCAACAAAGTTATTACATCATATAAAGGTTGTAGTTAGTTACTTTAGCATTATTTTGTAATGTATTCATATCATTTTTTTAATAAATAAAATATTATAGACCTAACATTTACATAAATACATAAAAATGAAGTAAAGAAAAGATTTGAGAGAATTGGGTTACAATTTAAATATTTATAAAGGCAAAAATATTAGTAATATTTAATAATCATTGGGTTATAATACATTCTTTCTTTTGCTTGGCAGAAATCCAAGATGCGGTAAAGAATCACTTTTTTTTGGCATCAATTTTCTCGTTTGACTACGCGCAATTAGATTCGCAAGTAATCGCGGTAGTAAATAAGGAGACACCTAAAATAATGCTTTCAGATAATAAACGTAATAGGGATTTTATGAAGAATAAAGTTGCTTAAAATAGTGCAGTTTTTGCTTTATGAAGAGTGGTTTCGATGTAATTACGGTTGGACGATCTCTGCACACAATTTAGTAATATGCGAAAGTGCTCAGGAAAATGACAACTACTCGTGATGGGATACGACGACTCGTTTTAATTGAAAACATCGCACATCGTTCGAGGGATTCTGGGTTTCTGCCAAAACCGCTTTTGGTTTTAGAGAATATGCTATTTAATTATTATTACTTTGTGGATTTTTATGTACTCCTGCACTCATGATTATAATATATTACTGTTTTAACTAAAGTCATGATATTCAACTTCAACAAACCTTGTAGGATATTTTATTTTATTATAGTCATTTTTCTTCTGGATTTATTATTGATTATGTAACAGTGTTTTTACAACAAAATTGGATAGTCTAGTCCAGGGTTTCCCAAACTACTATGAAAAACTGGAATGAAATAATAATGTAAGTTTTTCACCTTTTTTAAAACTTTCTTGATTATGTGTTAAGGATGTACTAGGTGTTCCATTGTAGGAAAATTTTAGGAAACCCTGGTCTTGTCTGCACTGTCTAAATGACAATTGACATAACCTAAAGAGAAAACAATGGCGGCAAAATTAAATAGTGACACCTCTTTTAAGACAGTTAATTTAAGTAAGTTACAAATTTGTTGAATTTTATTTATATAATTTTAACAGAAAAGAAGGCAGTAGATGAATTTGTTACGAGTCTTTTATGACATTATTTCAAAATTTGTTAAATGACAATTAATATTTACATAATAATGGCGGCAAATGTAAATAGTAAAGCTTCTTTTTACAATTAATTGAATTAACTTAAAAATTGGTTAATGTCAATTGACATAACTTTGACAGAAATAAAGGCGGTAAAATGAACTGATGACGTTTCTTTTATGACATTCATCTGAATTATTTCAAAATTTGTTAAATGACAATTAATTTTTACATAATAATGGCGGCAAATTTAAATAGTAAAGCTTCTTTTTACAATTATTTGAATTGATTTGAAAATTGGTTAATGTCAATTGACATAACTTTGACAGAAATAAAGGCGGTAAAATGAAATGGTGACGTTTCTTTTATGACATTCAGCTGAATTATTTCAAAATTTGACTTTAAAATTAAATATACAAATAGTTTATAATACACAAAATGTCGAAGAAAATTAGATAAATTGTAATTGATTAATGATCACAAAACAGATTTCTTATTAAAAAAAAACTATTCTTGAAGCAATGTAATTGTATGCTTCAACAAGAAACTCAAAGCATTGAAACACTTAACAAAGCGATGTGAAAATGAAGTTGAAACTTTTAAGTTGAAAATAACCCATAGAAACTACCGAAACAACCAAAGAGATTTGAAGAAAATTGTTCCTCTTTCCAAAAGCATTTATACAATATCGATTTTATTATTTTCAATGAAACCTTTCCTATTTACTTCACCGTGCAATATAATTTAATTGGATCAATTTCAGAAGTGTATTATACTTTAAACGGTCTTCAGACACGAATATCACAATACACTTTATTTTAGTTTTGATCGGATTTTTATTTTCAACCCTGGACGAAAAAAAAAATTATGAGATTTTAATAGAGTTTCAATGAAAATTCAATTATGTATGATTATAAACTTAATAAAATGAAAAAAAAAGTCGCTGGATTAATCAAATTTAAAAGCTATTTAATAATCTCGTGTTTGTACAGTATCGATCAGTTTTTTTTTTAAAGAAAATTAATTAATTTCCTTTGCACGGTTTCATTTTCTATTCAATCAAATATTATAATAACGTTGAAAAATAATTAAATTTTATAAAAAAAAAATAATTATAGCCAAATTTAATGTTATCGTTTACAATTTCACCATTCATATTAGTTTGTATTGATTGAAGTAAGTATAAACGATATCATTCAGTTATTTAGCGATGAAAGAAGTGTAAATAATTTTCCATTATCGTTGATTATCATATAATTCGAGGACATTTATAAATACTTAAGTAGCTTCAACATATGTAATAATAGTATTAAAATTCAAGGAAATGAATGTTTTTTTTTCAAACAATATAAAAATAACATGTGGATTTCAAATGCATTAAAATTTACAAATTTATTCTATAAAAATCAATAAAAGCCTTTATCATATAAACTTTCCAATAATAATAAAATAATGCATAACATTAAAATACTAAACTCGTAAGTTTTGAACTGATTGCATTTATTGAATGAATTAAAAAAGAAAAGAAAATGTAATTAATTTTGTGTGTCAGTAAAAGTTTTTCAAAATCTTTTGATAATATCGGTGGAGTTTTTCAGCAAGTTTTCCTGGTTTGGCTATTATTATAATTTGTGTGACTTTCCACTGTGCTGAAAAGTAATCGGTAAATGTATGTGAGCATTCGAGTGATCAATAC
Source organism: Nicrophorus vespilloides (assembly GCF_001412225.1). Lineage (NCBI taxonomy): Eukaryota > Metazoa > Arthropoda > Insecta > Coleoptera > Silphidae > Nicrophorus > Nicrophorus vespilloides. Next base: position 17,099 of record NW_017096720.1, read on the forward strand.
AAATCATTTCAATGGATGTTCTTTCAATAGTTTTCTTCTTATTAAGTTATAGCCTGGCGTCTTCTTTGGTTTTATTTTATTTGACTACTAATATATATTTTAATTTCCTTTGGGAATATTGCTTTGAATAGCATGGACATTACAAAATGAAGAAGATAAATAAGCTTCAAACGGTTTAAAAATTGTTCTGAAATGATCTGCAAAATATTTGTACTTTATTAAGTGAATTTTGTAATTGAATTAAATGAATATACTAAAATTAATTTAACAATGAATTAATACGTAACTTAGGTTTGAAATTATAAATTTATATATAATGTTATACTTAAAGTAACTATTTTTGTATTAGTTTTCACAAGACTATTTCTATTATTTCGCAACGTATAATTTAGATTTTGTATTGATTTAACAATGAGTTGTACAGAAGCTCATTGTGCCTTGACCTTTTCGGTCACTCGTAATTACGCAAAGGCGCCTGTAAACTAATCTTATAAGTAGCGCTAATCGATACTTTAATCGCTGCTCTATCTAATGACCAGTGTTGATTCATCAAAGAAATGAACCAATTTATATACGAAGAAGAAAAAAAAGAAGTTATTTATACGTTTCATTCAATCAATATTGGACAAATTATACAATTTTTTTTTTATATTTATCTTCACAATTTTTGAACATAAATCGTTATTCGATTAAATTATATATTATATTGCTATGAAAGTATCTTCCTTTTGTTCATTTAATTATTGCCTTATTTTACTAATTAATTTAATTCGATATACTAATATAAAATATCAATAAGTTTAAATTAGCTTATTTAGTATCGATCATTTTGTTATAATTTAATAGACTCATGTCTATTCGCAATTAATAACGAAGACTAATGAAACAATATATACAATCAATCAATATTATACAATCAATTCTATTAATTTATGAAAATACATATACACTCAATTTTTTTTTATAACATCTATTTTTATTTGCAATATTTTCAATATATTAAGCAAGATTAAGTCATAATTTCCGAGTATCTTCTAATACGAGTATTATAGTTGTATTAATAGAATAAGTGTTATAAATACATACTTTAATAATTGATTGTTTAAATAATTATTGAAATTTAGCAAATTATAGGATTATATTTGGCGATTCATATGAATATGCATTAATTTACACTTTCAGTTTTTCTATCAACGCGATTATTGATGTTGGATTAATTACAATAATTGTTATAAATCAGTGGCAATTCAAATCTCGACAACCAAAGTCCCGTCAATCAAAATCCCGACGTTCGAAATCCCGACTGTATCAAAATCCCGACTACATCGCAAATTTCATAACAGCAATTTATAATCTAATGGTATTTCAGATTATTTCATATTGTTAAGGTTTATTATGAATAATTCAACAAAATCAAATAAATTAATAATAATTTATTGTTATTAATAATAAAAATGTAGTACATGGTGACTACGTTCCGAAATAATTTAAAAGTGTTATTGTAAAAATTTTCGATATAGTCGAGATTTTTATACAGTCTATACGCGACTATATCTAAATCCCGATATAGTCGCGATTATGGTTGTCGGGATTTCGATATAGACCCGTTTAAATAGTGCTAATCCATATTAAAGAATTAAAGAATCATTGACTGTTGTAATAATTAATGAAATTTAGCAAATTATAAGATGAAATTTGGTGATTTCACAATTTTATATTATTTTTTTTATATATACCAACATTCATGTCTAATGCAATTCTTTATGTTCAATTCATATAATATGTATTATAAATATTGCTAATCCATGTTTTAATCATTGATTTTTGTAATAATTTATGAAATTAAGCAAATTTTGAGATACAATTTATGGATCAAATATGAATGATTTGTATTCATTTTTAAAATTTATCAATATGCAAAGAAAGAGAAATATTTAATAAAATTAGGTCACATTTTCGTCTTCTCATGTGTTATAAATGATGAAAATCCATACTTTAATCTCTGATGTTTTTAATCATTTACATTGATTTTTAAAATTAATCATTCACTGTATATAACTAGATTACTAGGTTAAATCATACTTTCAGAATATTACAATTATTACAAGCAGTGTTGATGCTATTCAATAGTGTGCATTTATTTATGTAATGAAGTTGATTAAGAAGAGATTAATTGAATTTCTGAAGAAGGGATTAAGTGTTGCTCCTAGATTGATATAATCGTTCTGTAATGCGTTTTATTAGTGTTGCGATGATAATAAAATAACGAGGGTTTTCGCTGAGATTGAGAATGACCCTTGAAGAACGGTAGAATCCTGAGTGTTTCGTATGAACCTGGGGGAAGGACGATGACGACGATGATATGTTCGAAGCTCCTCCGGTCCGTCCAATGGAGTTGCGCGCATTCCTGTCCTTGCCATCTCTACGTGAAAGAGTCCTCGCATCCGACGCAATCAAAGACACGCTCTCCGTTCGTCCTCCTCTGCACGGAACACGCGCCCCTTTTGCGTGCGGCGTCGCGACGCTTTTCGCGCATTGCATCGTCCCCCCTTGTTTTTGATGTATATATAACAACGTTCCGAGAGGCGAACTTCGCTCATATCAGGTAAATCATTTCGCGCCGTCGGTCCATCCCAGTAAGAGAGACGCAGCTCTTCAAGTTCACACAACAACAATAATATCTTCATTGGTAAGTGGACAAGAAAAAGAAAATACACATCAACAACAACAACAAATAAACACAGAAAAACAATTTTAAAAAAAACGTACAACAAAAATTTATTGTTAAACATTGATTTTCCGCTGAGAACTAAAAAAAATGGGGGGAAAACGCAACGGGCCAGGCGGAAATGGCGTTAGTTCGCTTTTTGCCCACAGGCACAAGGAAATCAATGTAAAATTAAATCGTCCACCCTCTCACCTGTAATTACATTATTTTTACTGCATCCTCTCTGATAACTCAACTAATCTGCATTCAAACAAATTACTTCAAACGCAATTACCTTCAAAGAACACTAATTACAGAGGCAAACATAAAATGAGGATTAACGTTAATTTTAAATGAACTTTTCTCTTTCTTTTACCTCTCTTAAATACGTTTTATTTTATTTCATGAGAAAACACAAAGCGCGCTCATCGCACAATGGAAATGATCTTCTCCTTTGTCTGAACGTTCTTCATTTTATTCATTTCCAACTTTATATTTCGCTTCCGATTCCCATTTTGTTACAAAATTGCTTACAAAAGAATCTATTAATTTTATACACAATTCAATTGAATTACATTCAAATTTTTTATTCTGTTAAAATAATAATTTATTAATTCATTTATTTTTCACATAAAGTTTTTTGTTACATTTTTTTATATTTTAATTACAAAAATATTATGCATTTATCTCTAATTCAATTTACAATTTATTTACAAACATGTTACATATTTAATTATAGTTTTCTCTAATTAACTTAACATTTCACACTTTTTGATACAAAATTTTATATATTTTTTTTTTCAATTATTTTGTTTTTCTGGAAACAATTTGTATTGTAATTTTCAGAAAGTTAATTTTATTTAAGCAAAAGAATAATTGATTAAAATAGAAATCTTATTTTTTAACATTTCTTCAAGTACTTTAAAATTAGAAATTATTGAGTGAAAAAACTGCACAAATATTAACGACAAACGAATAATGTTTTTACTTATTTCATTACAATTTGTATAGAAATAATTTGAAATTTAACTTTTTTTTTAAATTTTACAAAGAAAAGCTTTCTAAAATTACGTTTGCTTATTTTTTTATAATTAATTATAGTATGTAATACAAATAACAAATTTGATTTAAACTTGTAAAAAATTACTTTGAAAATGGAACGTTTTTTTGTATATTACATTAGTTTATATGGGGAAAATTGTTTCACTATACGAGTTTTTACTCGTATAGTGAAATTTTGGAACAGATTATGCTTGTTAAGCGAGGTTCCACTGAAATTTTAACGATTTTATTTGAAAATTGACACATCACGTTACATAACGTTCTATAATTAGAGTGTTTGCATACGGAGCAGCGAAATGTACATAACTTAATTCCGATTTGTGAATAAATCAATCCTTGTGTGTTGAGTACTACTTATCTATTATCAAACGGAATCGAGTTGTATAACATCAAGATTTCAAATATCGATCCATAATGAATCGCACGAACGCGAAGCATATTTAATCAATTTATATAATTGTTCGGAAATACATTTAGCTTGTATCGTGCTAATAAAATAACGAGCATCCTTCCCATAAAGCATTGAAATTAATGATCATTCTGTAACAGCATGAGGAGGTGAAGTTGGAGGGAAACGATCCGAGGGGTTTATTTATAATGAAATCAATATCTACACACCGAACCATAATAATATCTACACCCAGATTTCCAATAAACCAAAATTAATATTATGTTCGTAAATATTAACTAATATAACTACAAGATTAGTTTAATAAACGTGATTAACAGTTTACGTGTTTATATCCAAATAATCAAACTAAAACTAACATTATATATAAAATACTGCTATACTTCGAATAGTCCGGATTTAAGTGAAAATATTGTTACAAAATAGTACACAATTTTTTTTATAGTTAATTTTTACATTAGTCCGGTTTCAAACATTCCAGTAATTGGCGGAACAGTATTTAATTACATGATAAAATGAGTTTACTAAATACGTTTTTCGTGTACTAAAGTTTATGTAATCATTACATTCATATATAGATTTTTCTACCATCATTATTATAATTATATATGATAATAGAATGTTGCTAAAATTTTATTTCAAACGTTCATAAATTGTTCATAAAAGATAAGTTACTATTTTGTTTTAGTGCTACTTTTCTGTTGTGAGTTTTACGTAAATTTTATTTTAATATTCATAAACAGGAAAATATTAAATTTTTATAGAATTTAAAATCAATAAGAAAACTACTAAACTAAGAAACTAATATAATTATTGAAATGCATTACTTTATTAGTATTTCATGAAATGTATGGAAATATGTTATATAAATTGTAAAGAATAAATCTATATTTCTGTGTGTGAAATTAATGTTCACTTTATGTTTTTATACAAAATTTGTAAACGTAGATAAACTACACATATAATAAAATATTTTTTTGCATGTTATTGCGTTATAAAAATTGTTAAATACAGTGAAACCTCTCATAGTTAGTTACCGCACTATTGGTTCTGGAGTGTTTGAAACCGCACTAATTGAGAACTTTAAAACCGCACAAAGAGATAGTTGACTGTATCAAAAGAAAAAACGATCATTTATGTATACAAAAGTTTAGAATTTATTTTGCTCAATTAAAATTTAGTTTGTTTTGAAATTTTCAAATCCGTGGATCCGTCGCATAACTATGAATTATATTCAATTAAACTCATTAACATTTCTGTAGTATTTCTAAAAAAAAGTTCTTACTGAAATAAAAGAAGTTGAAAATTTCTCATTTTGCAAAGTTTTAAAACTAAATTTTTACACATAATAATAAGTATTCGAATTCTAATGTTAGATTTATAAAATTTAATGATATTTATTGGATAATAATAAAAAAAAATCAGTTTTTATGATAAAATTTTGTAGATGAGTTTTTTCAATTACCCTTTTATATAAAGTTTTACAATTCAAACGTTATCTTTATTAAAATTAAAAGTTTGTATTTTCAAGGTATATTAATGAGTATTTACTGTAACTTAATGTAATTGAAAATTAAAAACAATATTTTTTGTAAACTTTTAGGAAAATTTCATTCAAAAATTTGTGATTTATTCTATAAATATTTAATAAAGTTAGAAAATCAATGAAACTGTCTGATATTTACGATTTATCATACTAAAATGAATGTACTTATTGAAGTACTTTAACAGCTTGTTCATAACAAATTACGCAATATTGCCGTTATTAAAAATACAACAAACATCGCTTTTATTATACCGTTTATTGCTTTATGCCGACAATGAGATGCAATAAAAACAAAGCACAAGAAAAAAATCGTCTAATTAAACGGAGCAAATGTACATGGAACAAATAAACAGATTTTTGTACGTTACAATTTTCTTTTTTGCTCGGACAATTTTATGAAAAAAAAAGTAGAAGTCCTTTATTGTCCAAATAAAATGTGCGCGCACGAATTCATCCTCGCATTTTATTGCTTCCATCCTTTTTTTCGGTATTCATGGTCGAATTTATGTACTTGTTATCCTTTTTTCCCATGCATAATCGTATATTCTTTTTTGTTTGTGAAGTAGTCGCAAGCGGAAGCGAATTCCCTTTCTGTTATATAATGTGTGATGTGTGTGTGTGTGTGTGGAACACATTTGCATTGATTTTCACTCTGCACGACATTTCGTGGCGAAAGCGATGAGAAGAGAGAGAGAGAAAGAGAAAAACTGGTAAAAACACAAACACAGGACGATGGTAAACAAATAAATCGTAGTAAAATCAATATACACACTCTAACGCCGATGCAAAGGTCGTGGACTTTCGACGCGCTTTCTTTGATCCCATCCGAAATGACGAAACGTTCAAATCTATTTTTAGACTCAATAATAATTTAATTCAATTACAGTCGTAATTGCTTGTTTATTGGAATACGGAGGAAAACGCATTAACTAATTATGTAATAGGTAATAACATCAATGATTGATGAATGTTGTATAAAGGAATCGCGTTATGTAATGTTTTTAAAGTGAGAAATTAATGCATGTAAACTGAAAAGATGTACAGTGGAACTTCGCTTAACGAGTTTAATCCGCTCCAAAACTTCCGGATTTTTACTCGTATAGTGAAACATATTCCAAAATACACATAATATGTGTATAAAAATGATGTAGCAAGCTCGCAATCCGGGACTTCTCTTCTCATCGTCACTTTTTTATGGCAATTAATATATATTGTTGCTATATATTTGTTTTGTAATTTTCTAAATCATAGAGCTGTTAGTTTTTGAATTATTGATGAACGTTGTTTAAAATTTTGTATTATGTAACGATTTAATAATGAGAAATTCTAATACAGTAAGTCCTCGACTTATGGTTTCATACATACACTTTCTGTATGCAGGAAAGATTAAAAACTCATCTTAACATTCCTGCAATTGTACACTGATTTATTATTTTTAAATATTTTGTCTTAGCCGGTTTTCCTCTTACATTGAAACTTTTGAAACGAACTAATTGAAACAAAATAATTACATTACTTAGTTAATTTTAAAGTGAATATTAATTAATACATTGAAACATAATACAAAATTTCATTTTCTTTTTAAAAACATAAAATCAATTTTGGAATTCTGATTTATTTCTATATTGCTAATTTTTACTTTTTTAACCACGAAAATTAACCATTTATTTAAGAAATATTTTTTGGTAAATTAAAAACCTTATGTATTACACAAAACACATTTTAAAAAATACTTGCCAAGTAAAGAGTTAAGTATATTTAATTGTTGAAATATTTACACGGTGATGCGAAATACTCATTTTTTTTTAATTCAAGAACAATAAATATTAATAATCAAGTTTATAGATAGAATCAAATATAATATTAATTTAACATTCTTGATACGAAATATATCAAGTGGACGCGCCGGGTTATTCAGTTTTTTTAAATTTCTGAATATTTTTTTAACTACGCAAACATAGGAATGTAGTAATAATTACTAAATTATTAGATAATTTCCTGATATGTTTACTAAAATACTCCTCACCTGTGTCACAACTGTTGTCAATATTAAAACCTATTGAATGTTAAAACTATTTAAAAAATAAAACGACTTAAAGCACGATTTTAATTCTAATTATAATCAAAAAGAAAATCCTTAATACTGTCGTTTCCATCGACTTGGTTGAAGGTCCATTTGCTGAACTTCATTCATTTCACTGTCCATCTGTGATGAACGATGACCCTATTGCTGCAAGCAATAAGTGGGCTCACAAAGGGCCTGGCTTGACCAGGATTAGAACCGTCGCACACGAAATCCTAAGTAGGGCGACTTAATAATTCGGCTATTAGTCTCCCTAATGAATAATTAAATAATTAATTATCAATTTTAATGTAATTTTGAGAACATTTCACATCTTATTTTTTTGTATTATGTCTAAAGAATGTAGCGAAAAATGTAATAATATCATCTATTTTTTTCTCTTTTCTTAATATATGATGAAAAATGATTCAATATCAAATGAATTTAACGTAATTTGAGAAATCATCACCCTTTTTCAGGTTTTCTGCTATTGGAATAATTATATAATACAAATTTAGCAAAATTAATATGAATTTATTAAAATGATCCAAAAAAATTAATTATTTCATGAATATTCTTGTAAAAAAAAACTAGAAGTAAAAATAATATTTCATCTTCAAATAAAAACACTCCTTTTTCATGAGATGTACGACCCTTCGAATTCATTATTATTTCTGCTTTCAGACAACCTCGTATATTTTTTTCCCGCGTTACATAACGTTTTATTGATTGGACCGTTTTACGAAAATTCGAGACGTCGGCGAACTTTCCTCTTTAAACTTTTGATTGGATGTAGTAGAAGAGGGATAATGTTTATTAATCTCTTCGCATATCCCCAATGTGAACCGAAAAAAACGCTTTCGCATTTTTCTACATAAATAAATTAGAATATCCAAAGCCTTCCAAAGTTCTTTTTTTTTTAATTTTCGTACACACTTCTTCATTTAATTTTGCTGCGCTTTTTATGTGGGTTCAAAGAAAAAGTAAAATAATATTCGCGGAATGTAATTTATTATCCACGAAAGACGGCAGTGAAAAAGTAAAAGAATATTTTGTATATTAAAGAAGAATTCTTTGAAAGAATATTTTTTTTTTAATATTTTGTGATGTATAATGATTAGGGTTGTACATCTTTCGTTGTCGTCGTCTTCAGCGTCGATACGTGCATTGTTAGGGTGGTTGTGGAGTGAGTAAGAGAGGATTTGAGAAGAGTCCTTGGTGTTACGTCGACTAATCAGAAATCCGAATCACACATACTTGTCCCATTTTCGTCGCGAATCCTTTTAATCCCAATCGATGGCTCGCACGTCATTAAAAGGATTTGAAAACACCCCTTTGTAAAGGATAATCTATTTAGCTAGTTTCGAAAATACCACCAATCGAATGTATAGACTTTATTTAATCGTTAGTTAAACGTTTAATTGACAGTTATATATGAATCTCCATAGTAACACAATTACTTAGCAACTTATTAGTTTAAATTAATTGAAACTTTAATTTATTATTCAACTGTTTGCCAGCTTTATTTGTCAGATTTTAACTACTGGTTAAATGTCTAATTGGCAGTTATATATGAATCTCCATAATAACACAAGTACTTAACGAATTATTGATGGAATTTAATGGAAACTCCACTTTATTTGTTAATTTTTGCCAAGTTTACACCTCGGATATGAATCATTAGTTAAACGTCTAATTGACAGTTATATATGAATCTCCATAGTAACACAATTACTTAACAAAATATTGATTTATTTTTATCGAAACTTTGCTGTATTCTTTTTTTTAATAAGTTTAGATCCCACATTTTAACTATTAGTTATATATAAGTAAAATTGATTGTTATACAAAAAGAAACACAATTACTTCTTTACTTTTTTGTCAAGTTTACACCTTGTATTTCAATCATTCAATACATTTATACATAAATCTCCATAGTAACAAAATTTCTTAGTAAATTATTGAATTAATTTATATGAAACTTTACTGTATTCTTTAATCTCTGTCAAGTTTACTCCTTATATTTGCTGAACATCAATTAATAACCGATAGTAGCGCAATTTTGATTGAACTTTTTCCACTATTCAAAATTATTTAAAATTATCAACATAAAAAAAATATATTTCCAATAAATCGTTCTACACTTTACAGTTTTGTTATGAAGTGAATTTCAACATTGGTGGGTGCGCCGGGTTTTAAGAATGAAATAACTTTCTTTAAAGTAAAAAAAAAAGTATATTATATAAAGCTAATATTATTTAAATATAAAAAATATATATTTATGAGATTTTTTTCATAAACTTTCATACAAAATCGAATTTTCAAATATTCTTTTGCAAATGTTATTACCATAATAAATATTCAAGATAGATATTCATCATTTTCTGACTTGAAATAATTTCATGAAAAATTTGTTAGAAAAAAAAAATTATGTAATGCACTGTAAAATTACATAATTTTTTCTAGTAATTCTTTAAAAAAGATGAATATACTATAAGTAATATTAAGAATTACGATTTGTTTATTTGAACTTTGAATAAATACAAAAATTTCTATTCTTTAATATTTACAATTTTTGCATGTAATATCTTGAGGGTAAAAGCATAGTGAAGTTTTCTAGCGTTTTGTTCTATTACATCGACCCATTTTGATGTTTTACCTTTTTTCTTCGTTTTTCTGTTCGTACCTATAAAACTTCCACGAACTACATGATTTATTCGCTCTCCGGGGAGCCTTTATTTCTGGATGTCCCAACCATCCTATCTTATTCGGCCTTCTACAAATAATACAATAAAGATGAAAAATTTGTCTATGAAAGAAAACGAAAACCATATAAATTTCAAAGAAAAAAATACACAAATAAAATTATTACATTTTGAATACGTTTACCATATTTTACAAATTATTCAATTTTGGTATTAAATAAATAATTATGAAAGATAAATGAAGTCATACAAGAAACATGAAAATAATTGATTAAATTCTAATTGGTTTTATATGAAATTTTTATAAAAACCTCTATGATTATCTCTTCAATAATTTTATAATTTTTTATCAAAAAAAAAAGGAATTTATTGCATTACTAAGTTATTATCAAAGTTGCTTAATGTCAGAAAAAAGGCTTTTTATTGAATAAAATAATATAAATTTAAATGATAATAGTTTTTTTCAGGATTCTATTAAGTATACAAAGAATAATTGGTTTTATGTGCAAAAATTAATAATTAATAGAAATTCTAATTAGTTACAATCAATTTTGATAGCATTTTTTTCATTTTAAAATAAAAACAACTTTGTTCAGTCTTAAACGTTTTCATAACAAAATTTGATTTTAACTTCAATTTAACATTTGACATAACCCATAACCCTGACAATTGACATAACCTGAAGAAACAAAATGGCGATTAAACAAATTAGTTAAATTACATAAGTCTTTAAATTATACTTAAAATATAAATTTCACATTTTTCTAATTAGTTATATATACTTTACTTTGGAATAAATATATTAAAAATATCCAATATATATTATAAATTTATGTTTTTACAAAGAAGTTATTAAATTATTGAACAAAGTTTTTAATTATCAATTCATATTTATATTCAAAATTAATATTTATATTTTTAGTCATTTTCCACAAACGATTTGTTTAATATTAAATTAAAAAAAATGTTTATATCAAACAGAATAAATCAACGTCCGTGTAAATGAAAAAATTGAATAAAAAAAGTAATATAATTCCATGACAAAAACAAAAATGTGTAGGGGAAAAAGAAAGAAGCAAACATTATTTATTACGTGCGGTCTAAGAAACGAAATTCTATTCATGGTTTGGTAAGTGAGCGTTTCTTTTCAGAGATTCAAATAGATTGCTCCCATTTTTCACTCAGCGAAGGGAATCGTCTCCAGGTGGAGGAAAAGTTGTTGAAACGGACTTATCCGAATCATCCATCTCAGTCGAAAACCTTTTCACATTCCTTCACCCTTCTTATATTTTTCACCTTGTTATTCTTATTTAATTTATTTGATGTCGGTGACGATCAGCAAAACCGGAAGTTGCTAAGTTGCAAAGGAAAGGAAAAAATCAAACAAAAATCAATTTCGTTTCATAGTTGTTCCGGATTTGTGCGGCGCTTTGATGAAACTAAATGGAAAACGTAATTAGCCAAACTAATTAAGTTACGGCAAATTAAAATGAGTATATATATATAAAAAAAGTAAATATACAGGCAACGTCCTAATTGAGTTCATTCTGGTTCGCAGCAAATGAATATTGATGGCACGGCGCCTCGCGTAAAGTTCCGGTGCTCCCTGTGACCTTTATCTCTTTTCTCTATAGAATATAAAAGGGATCGCACACCCTAAACCAATTTAGGTAGTGATGTGTATCCTTCTTTTGCGTAAATTTGCGTGTATTTATAGAACAAGCCAACATTTATCAAAGAAATCATTATTCACGTGTCAAGCGAGGAATGACCTATATTTGCATGAGAATCTCTTTAAATGCATCGTTAGCCTGAAGGGAATGGAAAGGTAATTTCTATTTTAAGAAGAGCCAACAACGCACGAACGTCCATTCCATTCATTTCATTCGCGTCGATCATTTAATTATTCATCGGTGTTTGCATTTGCATCTATTTCTCGCTACGTTTTTTTTTTATTTTTGCATTTTTGTTTTGCTTTCTTTCTAATAAAAGTCAAGTGTTGAGCTTGCAGCTAAATTAAAAAGTAAGTTGCTTTTTCTCGTGTCTTCCGGCGTGGTTTTGCATCTTGCAAGTTTGAGTCGACTTGTAACAACTCGGTTTCTGCAATAATAAACAATGGCCATTGTATTGTGTATGTGAGGGCGAGAGAAAAGTTTCTGCTTTTGAGGAATATTTACTGGAATTGCGGACATCTCAAATATTTCCGCAATTTCAGCGAACGCTGAGAGAAAATTGCGTACCGATTGTGTCTAAGAAATGGGAGGAAAGTTTTGAGTAACGAAACAATAAAATGCGATGCAAACGCGTGCCACGTCTATCAAACAATTTATGTAACATTTTCATTTCGCTCTGACAAAGAAATTAAAAAATATACACTTGTATAAACTTTTATTTTTGAAACACTAAAGTTTATTTCTTTATTAATAAAAATAATAATTTGTTTGAAAAGTATTCTACAACCATGAAAGTTTATATATTCTTTATAATTGACCAAAAACTTCGTAAAATTAAAAAAAAATCATAACAATTTTTCAAAGTTGCACAATAAATTTGAAAAATGATTTAATTAATTTCGCCAATTGAGTATTTAAAACCGGACTAATCGAGGAACTAAATAATAAACCGCACAAAAAGAGACTTGACTGTATAAAGTGAAAAAAAACTATGAATAATTTTGTGTACTATTTTACTTAACATTTTTATGTGAATCCGGACTTATATAATTCCGGACGTATAATTCTCAATGAAACAATCAACAAAAATCTCATGCAAAACATTGGAAAAAAAAGGGTAAAATTCTGAAAAAAGGTAAAAACGATTTCACTAAATGAAACATTTGTAGGATTGATTAGAAAATATAAATACAGGTTTTAATAAAAAAAACATCGTTTTAAAGACAAAATTTTAGTGAAAAGATTTCATTACATAACGACAATAAATATATTTATGAAAGATGAATAATTGATAGAAAAATCGTAATTATTATGATAAAGATACATTAAATATGTAAAATGAAATTACCATTTTACGTTCATTTCTTTACTAATTTTACCTCAAAGTGTGTGATTATAAACAAATATTTAAAATATATGAAAATTATTGTTACTGTTAAAAAAATGATATTTTGAAAAAACACTTAAGCATAAAGTTTAATAAATAAAAAAATATGTTTCCGTCTGTTTTACCTCAAAGATTTTCCTATTTGAGTACCTGTAAAGATGTGTATTCAGAAATAAATATAAAAGGATGAAAATATATAACACAAACAAAAAAATACTGGAACACAAATTTATCACAATTTATTAAAACCGAAAAATGTTTGTATGTTTCTTTCTTACATATTTACAAATGTCTTTACAATTAGAAAAAATTTCATTTTACACGAGTTTTATTTGATTCTTTTATAGTTTAATGAAAAGAGATATTAATTACTATTGCCGAATATTTCATAAGAACTGACTGATCTATTGTTATATTAATGTAACGAATCACAATAAATAACTTACTTTTATAATAATACAATAAAGTTATACAATTGTATTCTTTTATGTATATAATAAATGTTACTTTACTTACTATAATAATGTTTATAAAAGTGCTGAAAGGAAAAACCTTCTTCCGCGTTTTCAGCGGAATGAAATAGACGCGCAAAAAAATATTACATAAAAGTGCGCGCGCTTAATTTGTTAAGCGAATCGATTCGTGGCCGACTTCCGTTCCGATTGGAAAATGTCTTCTATTTTATTTTTTCAACATCGCGTTAAAAACGGCACGTCGTATCCGACGTAATTTAATTTGATTCTGTACCGTGACTTGAACGTCACAAATCATTGAAAGAGGCGGAGGGCAGAGTTTTCATTGATTTGGCTTCGGTTCAATTTAGTTTTCTTCTTTTATTTTCTTTGATTTTTCATCTTCTCTCTCGAATGCACCAATTTTAATTCGTTTATTTCGACTCGTTGCATAAACCAGACCAGATCAGACCAGACCAGTTACGAAAACCCATCTTGAACAACGTTTCACAATTGCGAATGTGTTTATTTCTTCTCTCTCTTTTTCTCCGTAAACCTTGATACGATCCAAAGTAAATTTTCGTAAATTTACTTATAACTGTTATATAAATAAACATACTCAAACTTCATTACTTACAAGTTAATAACAACATTTGTTAGGAAGTTTACAATGATATAAGTGTCCATCAATCAAGTTTCCTTTTCTCAATTATTAATTAATGCGCGATACTTGACAAGAAACTTGGCACTTGTCATTTATAAATTAAATTACTGAAGCCTATTTTTTCAACTAATTATCCTTTAACTGAAAAATATATAAAGGAAATATAAAATAAACAGACATTTTTTTCTGTAGCTATAAGATAAAAACATAAATAAAATATTAAAATTTTTGATAATTTACACACATTCCCATTTCCTTAGTTCAGGAACTGAAAATATCATTTGTTGCCATAACAACGATTACGTTAAAATACGTCATTAACGTGTAATGAATAGGAAGCCTATAAATATGAATGAAATTCGTAATAAATTCTTAATACTTCACACACATTCCAATTTCTTCAGTTCAGGCACTGCAAATATCATTTGTTGCCATAACAACCATTACGTCAAAATACGTCATTAACGTGTGATGAATAGGAAACCTATAAATATGAATGAAATTCGTAACAAATTCTTGGTACTTCACACACATTCCCATTTTTTTACTTCAGGCACAGCAAATATCATTTGTTGCCATAACAACCATTACGTCAAAATACGTCATTAAGATGTGATGAATAGGAAGCCTATAAATATGAATGAAATTCGTAAAAAAGTCTTGATACTTCACACACTTTCCCATTTCCTTAGTTCAAATATAATTTGTTGCAATAAAAACCATTACGTCAAAATAACAAATACGATAATATCATAAATTACGATGAAATATAGTCATGAATTGAAATCGAGCGTTGCTATGTAATTTGATATGAAATCATTAAATGAGAAATATATGAAGGTAGATTTATTTTTTTAATCATGGAAATAAAAATAATTTCAACATTAAATCTGATGAAAAATATAATTTGATTTATTTTTATAATATGAAATAACTAAACTTCTAAATGTTGATATATTATCTATAAACTTGTAAATTACATAAGTATATGACTATAAATATTGTAAAGCTCATGGAAATAGAAGATAAATCAAGATTTCGTTGCTGCAAAGAACAGCAGAGAAAACATAAATAAAGCCTTGTCGTGACATGTGCGTATTCTGCGTTGGACGTAGGTCAACCCAAAATACATTCGTCCCATTTCAAATGGTCTTTTGTTGCTTTCGAAATCGCCACGTTATTGCAACCATAAAAGGATACATTTTCCAGCAGGATAATAAACGCCGGGAATCACGCAGAGAAGAGACACGGCCAGGAACTGATACCGGCCTTCTCCAGATTTAACGCCCTTTCAAACATGCGTGCAAACCTGATGGGATGACGTATAAACCATTTGTTACACCATTCTGACAACCTGAACGATCCAATTTTTTATTCTCCAGCTGAAAATAACCGAGAAGGTTATTTATTGATCGTCGCGTTCCGATCGTGACTTGAAGATCAAATACCTTTATTCAGTATTTTTTCATTAATATTATGCAATGTTTGAAAGTGGTTAAGATTTATTAGACGTTTGACAGTTCAAGAAAGTTTAGCAATATAACTGTTGTGTAACCATGGAAATATAAACACATTTGTCACTTATTAATTAACTACTTGATGATTGTTAGTTGAACATAGTTAAGCGTGAATGGATGATCGATAAACTTTATTTATTTCTTTATTTAATCACATATTTTTTCTGTTTGGCCTAAAATTGTATATGTCGATAAAAAAATAAATGATATAAAAGTCAGGATGAATGAAATAATATTAGGAGAAAACTAAAACAATTGATAAACCATAGAAACTATGAGATATGTCATTAAATAAAAAACATATAAATTCTATTTTACGCTAACAACGTTTTTGTAACCATAGAAACCAAACAAAAATTGAATTGGTTATGTAATAATCTATTAAATTTATTAAAGTATGAAGCTATAATAAGAAGAAGTTAAAATTGATCGGATAACAAGCTAAAAAAGTTAAGCAATACATATATTTGGATTGATGATACAATTTACTTGATTAAATGAAAAAAAAATAAGAAATAGGACTTATTATTAAAAGAGAACTAAAACCATTAAAAAACAAATAAATTCAAGATAAAAAAATAAGTTAAATATACATGCAAAAAAGAAATAAAAGAGATGTAATTTAAACTTCATATTTTAGGTTTTTCGTGATCAATCATTCTGACGAATATCGCACAACACTTGCATTTAAACATAATTGAAAAATACTGTTTTCAACAACACGCAAAAAAAAGTTAATTCGTTGACTTCAAAAATAATTGCTAAATAATGTTGAGGTTTTTTGTTTGTTTTCATGCAAATTCGTTACATCAATGTCGGGGTAATAACATGCTAAATATTCAAAGCAACTAAAGTGTTAAAACTTGTTTTTCGTTCGCTATTTGCGCACTGCGGATCAAGTATGCATTTATGTGTGACTTATGTCACATTACTCTTGTTATTTTCATTGCCGTCGCGATAAGACGATAATTATATATATATATTTTCAAAAGTAAATGGAATTCGGATGCTAATAAGTCGGCACAGGTGTCGTTTAATAATCTGCAAGATATTGCCAGACTCGAAATTATATTCCCATTTGCATGCTAATGAATCGCTCCGGATATTTTACATGTTAATCCCCATTCATTTTGGGTGCTAAATTTAGAACGCGATTTACGGCTCAACTAATGTGTTTTACATTACATCATCAGCATGAAGGAAATTATTAAAAGAAGAAAATATATAATAATGGACTATTATTTCTATAATAAAGATGTGTTTGCATTCTATTTATACCAATTTTATATGGTTTGTTTCAATTATTAATTCTTATTCTTTTTATAGAATTTTTATAGTTTTTATTGTTAGTTACATTTTTGAATATTATGGAAAGTGTTGAAACATTTACATATTCGATAAGGAAGTAGAAAACATTGGAAGATTGTTCAAAAAGTTTTGTTTTTTACAAAATTTATTGAAATAAAAATTTTAAAATACTTGACAAGTATATTTACTTGTTGAAATACTCACGCTGTAACGATTGTAACACGACGGGTGCTATCGCCTATGAAAATACAAAGTATAAAAAATCTTTAAATCTTTACCACGTTACATGATATAAACTCTAACCAAATTTACTTAACTGTACATAATTAATGCGATTTGTGTAAAAAAAACAATAAAAGTAAAAGAATTCATTGAAAAAATTGACCAGACAGAAATAATGTATGCAGGTTTTTGTTGTCTTATCGTCTAGACCCGAGAAAGGAATTTTCTACACACCTTTTTACTACTTTTATTCAAGTCATTCATTTCTTTTGCGTATTTCCGAGAACCGTATGTGTTTTTTTTACTGCATTCCTTTACACTCCTCGAATATAGTATTTTTTTGTTAAATTTACTTTAAATGAATGAATGCATTCACCATATTCATAATGAACTTTGATTGCATAACATTTTTCAAAAGAAATTAACCAAAATTAATGAATATTTCTCTAATTAAATACAATAATTATTAATACAGTAAAACCTCAGTTAAATTATTTAATTTAAGAAAAATGTTACTTTTTGTATAGAATAGTTTTAAGTATTTTACTTGGTTAATTTTAATTGTGAACATAAAACTTACATTCAGAATGAAAAACATATTAAATTCAAACTTTTAATAACAGAATTAAACTTTGATTCTAATAAATATGTTATAATGATGTAATAAAAAAACAAACTTTATTGTTGCTGGTTATTATTGAAAATGGTATGAAAATTGATTGAAAAATGCTATAACAATGTTGTTTAAAAACATTTATTTTAAAAGGAATATTTAAAAAAAAC
The DNA here is from genome assembly GCF_001412225.1 of Nicrophorus vespilloides. Classification (NCBI taxonomy): domain Eukaryota; kingdom Metazoa; phylum Arthropoda; class Insecta; order Coleoptera; family Silphidae; genus Nicrophorus; species Nicrophorus vespilloides. Next base: position 35,596 of record NW_017096720.1, read on the forward strand.
CTATTTGAAATCAACTATATCAACTTTCCTTATAACATATTTATATTATGTCTGTTAATAAGAAATGTCTGATTTCTTGAAAAAGTAAGGAAATGTAATTTTTAAACTTAAACATTTTGCTTTATTTCATGTAACAAATATTTTATAAAAGAATGAAACTTGTTCATTTTCGTCGTTATTGTTGAGCTTAATTATACATAAACAATTTTGTACAATATTATAAAAATTGATTAGAAAATGGTATAAAAATGTTATGTAATATGAGTACAGGTAAACGTCGTTTTGCGCCGCTTCGATTTACGCCGCTGCGAATAACGTTTATTAATTGCTGATTTTACACTTATATTGAACTAAACCCTATAGTTACCTCACTGTAAATAATGGTTCATTTTACGCCGATTCGATTTGCGACGGCTTTTGTGGGAACGGCGTAAAACGACGGCTACATGTATTTCGTTTATTAAACTAAGTAATTTTTAAAATACGGCAATACCTCGAATAGTACGGCTTCGATCAGTCCGGATTCACTATTACTATTTTCATACATAAATGATTGTTTTTTTTTACAGTCTAGTTTCTTTTTATGCAGTTTTAAAGTCCTCGATTAATACTTGTATCAAATAGTGCGGGATATTAGTGGACTAAACTATGAGAGGTAACATTTTGTGATGATTTATGTGTCTAACAATTAATAATTCAACGAAACTTGATTGTTTTTGAGTGACGCAATAATGATGACGTGCATTGCCGTTGAGCATAATGATAATGATTAATAATGATGCGGGGGAGGGAAATGTTATGAAAATGTGATATACAGAATGAGTGTTCCGTGTGGAACGTATCATTAAGCTAATTGCTAATTACGCGTGTGCTGATTAATCCAGCGAACGAATTTGGCCACTTTGGTGAAAACTCCTGGATGTCCTCTCGATGCGCACGGCTTTATTGACCAGGACACGATTCCCACTTGCACATCGTTTGAATAAAGCGGTCCACCAGAATCGCCCTGCAAATTATATATACAATAATTTCTGTTATTGCAAATCCATATGGAAATAAACTATACATTAAAATAAGAAAATCAACATTTGCTATATGTGTCAACTTTAATATAAATGCACTGAAAAGTCACAAAAGAAATAATTATATATCTAATTTAGCTTAAAAAATAATTTTGAAATAAATTTATTGATAAAAAAAAATGTTAATTAAATCAATATTATTATTATTTATAAATAAATTATAAATTAGAATTTCTTTAAACTATCTTTCTAATATATTTTGTAACATTTTTCATTAATCATTTAATTTCTTTGTAGTGATTTTTCATATGTAAATTAGCAAACCATTCATTATTATTTACTAATATTTAAAGCATTGAAAAATTAACTAATAATTAAGTGATTTTCTTACATTGACAAACATCAATAGTCCCAAATTTGTCGTTGATTTAGTTAAGTTATATTTCAATGAAATTACAAACATATTTCGATCAAAATTTTTGTTCCAATAAAATCAATATTTGATTGGTTTTTACCGATTTTTTTGTTAATAAATTATCAAACAATGAATTATTTTTTATGAAAAGTGCATTTAAAATATTAAGTAACAATTAAGTGACGTTCTTAAATTGATAAATAGTCTCATGATATTAACAAATTTAGAGTTTATTTGAAGAAATTGTCTTCCAATGTAATTTGCAAACACTTTTCAATCAATTTTTTTTGTTAAAATCAATATTGATTTTTTTTTTTGTGATTTACTATAAAACAATTAATTATTTATAAATAAGAGCATAACAATTAAGTAACCTTCTTTGATTGATAAAAAGTAGTAGTTATCTGCTTTGATTTAAAGAAAATAACTTTCAATTTAATTACACAAAAAAAAATAACAAAATTTTGTTTATGAAAAATTTAAATAAATGAAATATGGATATAATTAATAATAAATAAAATATGAGTGCATTGAAATGTTAAGTGACTTTGAAGCATAGGTAAACAGAGCAAGTAGACTCTTGATATTTGAGTATTCGCATTTCTGCTTCAACAGCGGAGAGAGATGAGAGAGTAGGATGTAATTTCTTTAGTGCGCTTTAGACTAATGAAGTCTCCGGCAATTACATGGTACCCTCTCTCACCACATTCGACTCCATTTGAAACTTAAACAAGTATAATTCGTTGATTACACCCCGAAAAGCGCTGAGAGTGCATGAAATATACCACTACCAGAACTTATCTCCGATTTCAATCCGACGAATATGCAAGAACTTTAATTATAAAAAAAAAAACATAGAGTGTCTGCATACAATTTAAAGAGTTAGTAATTGAAGTGAAAGAAGATTATAGTGCAAAAAGCAAATATGCAAGGATTTCAATAGTAAATAGTAGTTAGGTAAAAATAACATACACTGCATTGTCCTTTTCCTCCTCCATGGACTCCGCTGCACAAGTGATAAGCCCTATCTGCGTAGCAGCAATTCAGGTCCTCGCATTCATCATTCGAAAACACGACCAAATTAACTCTCTGCAAATACCGTTGAGCTCTGCCGCCGGACTGCAAAATTTATGCGGTTTTAGGTATTAGCAAATATTCGTATAAATAATTAAATTTATTGAACTGTTTCCATTCTGTGAAACACACACACAACGTTGATTGAAATCCATTTCGTATTAAAGCTAATAAAATTAATATACATCCAGATTATTGTTAAAGCGGCATAATTAATCCTTACAACTACAGCCTAATTTAAGGATTAACGTATACTAAACTATTATAAGAAAATCATTTTAATAGCATCATTTATTATACAAGTAAGTACTAGATTATTAATACTGGGCTCGAATCTAAACACTAAAATCTATTACAACTCATTAATCCTTACACTAAACTATTATACAGTTATTAATACTGAAAATATATATCATTTATTATCTTATAAGTAAATACTGGATTGTTTACAGTTTTTTTTTGTGGAGATCACAAATCTGCAATTGAATAATGGTGTGAAATTCTTCTTGAACTTCTGGAAAACTTGCTCGAGTTATTATTTACCCGGTTTCGCTTTCCATTATGTCCATAACAACATATGATGCTCCTAATCCCATCACATTCAACCTCGAAAGTTTCTTAACTTGGCGTTAAAAGCGTCCGACAAAAAGCAAAAGTCTGACTGAAACTTCTCGAATTTCTCTTTCTTTTTTTTATATACTTCACGAAAACATAAATCTTAACGCATTTAATATAGAAAGATTTAAATAAATATGATTTAGTTACAAAACAAAATGTGTCAATATAAATTTGAATTTAAACTTTGACATCTGTCATTTATAATTCAAATTTGTTGTAAATATACACATTTATACAATTAATGCATATTAATATAATATTTATGTTTATTGCAAATATTGTTTAGTCTCAAAATAGAATTTCCCGCCCAAAAATTTAAATCTCAAAATGATTTTGACATCTGTCATTTATATTCAAATTTGTTATAAAGCCTACCGAATTATTTTTAAATATTAATAGAGAGAACATAGTTATTGCAACCACAATATACGTGTTTTTAAGTTAAAAATCCTTCCAAAAATTTTAAATCTCAAAATTATTTTGACATCTGTCTCATATATTTCAACCCACACTATTATTTTTTATAACGTCGATAAAGATTTATAGTATAAAACTACAGCTGTTGTTTCTTCTATACTTTTAACGAAAAATAAAATAATTTGACTGTTTGCATTTCCTAGAAATAACAAAAAAAACAAACGTGATTTGGAGCAATTGTTCTTTGCGGCACGTAGTAAGTACTTTTCTTCTCCGGAACAGGATATTACTTCCAATTCCGGTTTACGTCTTGCACGAGTGCAACATTTTCAAGTATATAAAATCACGAGCGTTTCTAACAACAGTTACATAAGAAAATATAGATTTTTTTTTATATTTTTGCTTGTTCCAAGTAACTATAAATAATACAATAGATAAACTTATTATGTCATAAAAAAAATCTGAAAATGACATTGACATATGTCACTTATAAATGTAATTATTAGTAAGCATACTATTTTTACTTCAATAGTTCTTAAAAACATGATTTAATAACATAAAATATTTTTACTCTGTTGAAAAATATCTGAAAATTGTGAATTAAAACTTTTTTGTCTCTTATATTTCCTAACAATAATGTGATTATTCCTCGTCGAGTGTTTTCATCAATGGAGCAGAAAATTACATCAAATTTCATTGCTTTGCATTTTCAAGTTACATAAAAAGTCGAATTTCTCATTTTTCTATTATGGAATTTTCTTTTATAATTATTTATACACATAATAAGTAACAAATAATATTAATTATGTGTCAATTTTTAATCTAAAAATCACAGTGACATCTGTCAAATTTTGTTTTCTTGGAAATCACACTGAAGAAAGAAACCTAAACAATATTTTTTCTAATTTATGACAGGTCATAACATAGTCGACAATAGTTATACTTGACATTAATTTTACTTATTCTGGATAGTTTTGGATGCTTAAAAAATAGACGTACATAATATGAGTTATGTTATATTTTAATTAAGAAATGAACGTAGCTGACGTAAAGTAGATTGCAGTTGCCTTGGTATTATTGAAATGTCCATAGGAATGACGTCGCAAACTTGAAGTTCGAGATGTTGGACATGCTTTTGAATGGAACTATGTAATTCCGGTACTCCAATTTCGCTTTAGGAATGGAATCCGTGCCAGCAGAAGAAGTATATTAAACTCGAAGAAATAAGTTTGAGGTTCCTTTTATTAAGCGAAAAACTTGGGGCCACTTTATATCTTCATATTACATTGTAAATCCGTGCATTTCACTCATACTTCCGCATTTATGTACAAATCAACAACTGTTTGCATTGTTTCATTTATATATATATATAAAAATAGAGCCGCCGGTGTTTTGCCACTGCTCCAGTTTCCACAATAAACTTTTTCGCATGCCGTGTTTTGCGAAACAAAGAGATCAAAGCAACAGCAGAAATAAATAAAAAGACAAACTAACAACAAGAACAGACAAACTAAATGCAATACCTTTTCGTATCCCCATCCGGCTAACACGGATTCGGATTCGGGGTGCACTTCTTGAAAGGCCTTTGGTAGAACTGTCGGCTGTACATCATCGCTGAATTCTATGGCGTCTTCAAGCTAGAAACAATTAGTTACTTTATGCAAACTGTTGATGGTTATTTGGGATGATGATGATGATGGAAGACGGAAAATGGGGGCACAATGAAAGATCGTGGGTCCGGAAATCCTTTTCCATTCCGAACCTTTTGTAGGCGCTCACGTAATAAATAATGAAGGAATTGGGGGGAGTTGAAATAAGGCCGTTTGTGAGTGGCCTGCGGTTGGATGTCGACAAGAGAGAGCTTCTTCTCGTGGCTTCTGGTTCCCTGATAAAACCACCCTCTATGTCCAACCACCCTCACCGCGCCACGCCGCCCGCATTTTGTAATCCGTGAACATAATGAACATCCGTGGATCTTTTATTTGCGCACAAAGCCTCGCCCAAATTAAACGGATTTTGCTTCATCTCTTTTAATTCCCTGTTTTCATGTTATCTCCCATTACCATCCTCATCCTTTTTACTTGGGCAATATCTGTAAGACCGGACCCCTAATCTTCCGCACCCAGAATTTCCATAAATATGAGTCACAAAATGACAATGACATTTTTCATTTTTAGATTATTACTTTTGACACATCAATGGAGAAGAATTGAAATTATAAATATAAGCATTCAATGTTTTCAACATTTCCTATTTTATTTACAAAAAAACATAAATTGACGTTTAAATTTTCATATTTCATTTTGCTTCAACGTTGTTAATTAATTAAATTTAATTGCTAATTAGATTCTACCACGTATTTGAACTTATAGAATAAAAGTTTGAAATTTGAATTATTATTTAAATTAAAAATTATAAAGTTTTTCATATTATTATAATAAAAGATATTGAAAACATGATTCAATAATATCAAAAATATTGTTGAAATGGAAATACAGAAACAAGAAAATATATCACTATCTTTTATTTCTATGAAATACTTCATTATTTCTGTTTGTTGTGAGCAGTTTTCTTCTACGAGAAAGGAAATTACTTCCAATTCCGATTAACATCTTTCCAACATTTCCGACGATTCATTTTTCAAATGTTTATCAAATTTCTAAAGCCCATTCTACTAACATTAATATTAGTAACAACATTTGTGAATTAAAATCATCATTTTTTTCCTACAAATTGAATAGAATTAAATAAAGAAATTGAAAAATTGAATTGAATATAATAAAGAACAAAAAATATCAAAAGTTAACTTTACTAGCTGTAATATTTGCATCAACATTTATAAATGAATATGATTACATTAAAACTAAAATTTGATGTTCATAAAAATAATTTAAGAAAATGGAAAATATTATTGATGATTACAGATTATAAATTAATTAGATTTGAATTATTGTTTGATAAATTTATTCCCTGAATTTACACATTTAATCATTAATTATTATTATGTGTATTAATCAATGTTACGTAATTTCAAGTAAATGAAGAAATAAACAATGGTTATTGAAATTGAGTGAACGTGAAGCAGCACTTCCCGATTTCTGAATTATTGTTATGCGAATAATTTCCAATGTGTAAAAAGATCGTTACGTGATTGACTTTCTTACTCGATTTTTAATAGAATCGTTGATGATGATGTAAGTGATCATTGTAGTTGAACCATTATTGCGATTATGCAATTAACAATGCGCTGAGAATACAGGTATTGATCGGCACTTCCTGATCAATACATCACAGAGATAATTCACTCACTTTGAGGATGGCAATGTCGTTCTTGTGTCCATTATAAGGATCGTAGTCCTCGTGCACTATAATATCCTCCACATCGATAATATTCTTGATTGTACCGAGCCAGATGGTTCCATATTGGATGGTGAATCCCGAAGGTGGCCTAAAATTTATATTAGTTTTAAACCAGAATCCGAATACTTCCTATAAATCTGAAATAAAGCTATACTACTCATACGGGTCTATATAGAAATCCCAATAACCGAAATCCCGACATTCGAAATCTCGACAAAGGAATTTTGATAATGTTAGGTTGTCACGATTTGGTTCTTCCAATATCCCGGATTATTTGAAACCGGATTAATCAAGGAACTAAATACAAATAGCACAAAAGAGAAACTGAAGCGAAAATGGATGTTGTTTTACAAATAATTTTGTTTAGTAACTTTTTAAAAATAATTTTGATTTTGCTCAATTAAAATCTTGTTTTGTTACGTAATTTTCAAACCGTACTATAATGAATCCGGACTGATCGAAGCCGGAGTTATTGCTGAACACTTACTTCCTATAAACGCAATGTGCTGCAGTCAAGATGTGCTTCTCATCGAGGATAGAACCAGCGCAAATATGTCTTCCTCTCCTCTGCAGACTTACCTATAGTAACGCAAAGCGAATAAATGTAATTACCTTTTTTTTTCGCTCCTCTCTCACTTTTCTCCATTTTCGTTCGCCAATTCCATTCTACTTACGATGTAAGGGAATTCCCCTTTATGCGCGTCGCTGCCGTTAACAATTCTCTCCTGCAGGAAGGCAGGAATTTTGGTGATGTAGAAGAATATAAATCCTGCACATAGGAGCACATTCCGAAACATTACACGAGCTTAATACAACACAACACACTATGAATTAAAAAAAAAAATGAATTTGTATGAATGTCGGTATTTTCGAAACGGGAACAGTAGTTGTAAATGTGACACGTAAATCGAGATGATGTTTATGCACCGGAGAGAAACAAGATCAATACGGATGTTGTTTGACAATGGAACGCGGCTCCCGTTTGAATACGGATCACTTTCACTCGTCTTCCATTTATATATCGACTATAATCAATGTTATCACGCCTATCCCCGAAATTCACTAGCATCCAATCACCGTCTATTAATTGCATATTAGTAAAATTCAACATCGATGAAACGCAAAGAAGTTACCGAATAATGTTACCTTTTCATAACATAATTAAGACTTTTACTATTTAGAATCAAATGAAATTACTTAATTTATAATAAATTGCATAAATTTATATGAAAAGTAACGAAACAATATTTTGACCTTTCTAAAAAATAGAAAATGCTCTTATTATTCTTTTCATTTTTACTTGATAAGTTTCAAACCAAGTACTTCAACTACTTAATGAATATGCATACTGATTTTTGTTTTAATTTAAAGTAAAATTACATAATTTTGTATTCATAATTATATGTAATAGATATTGCTTATTCAAAATTGATGAAAAATTACGATGAAATTTTGTAACATTTGAAATATTCAGAAAATAATCAGTTTATTATTATCAAAAATTAAATCTAAGTGGATAAAAATTTTAAAAAATTGTTTTTAGTATTAATATTGTTTTTAGTCATAACAAATATGGTTATTCAACATTGATAATTATAGATTGAAGTAAATTGTAAAAGTTTGAAATTGTTTTACTTATTTTTTGATACAGGAAGAAAATTACAGATATGTTCTTTTAGATTCATAAGAATAAAAGTTGTACATATTGGTGGTAATTCATGAAAAGAAACTAAGAAAATTTGAATATTTTGAAATATTCACTGAATTATTTCTAAGTGGATAAAAAAAAATTAGATTTTGTTTTTAGTTGATTAATTTTTGTACAAATATGGTTATTCAACATTGATAATTATAGACAGAAGTAAACTGTAAAATTTTGAAATTTTTTTACTTATTTTTTGATAAACGAAGAAAATTCGAGATATTTTCATTTAGATTCATAAGAATAAAAGTCGTACATATTGGTAATTCATGAAAAGAAATGAAGAAAATTTGAATCTTTTGAAAAATTCACAAAAATATTGTTTATCATGTTTAAAATTCTACAAATTAATAAAATTCTACTAATTGATAAATCCATAAAAATGAAAATAAATTGAAAAAATATGTTCTGAATAGTTCCATAAAAGTATACTTTCAATGCAAGGTAAATGTCAACTCAGTTGACGTAGTAATTGAAAAGTCACAATGAAATTGCTTCACTCTGACATTTCATTTTAAGTAGACGGAAAACTAATCAAAACTCTTTTTTATATGCATTTTACATCAAATTTTCTTTCTTGAGAGTTACTTTTTTCTTAGATATGATAGTTTTTAGTTACATACACATTACATAATGTCAATTGAGTCAATTAATTAAAACACAAAGTAGAAAAATGAAGAATAGATGGATATTTTTTAATTTTGTATTTTAATTTATATTACTAATTAAATACTTATCATTAAATTATGAAAATTATTAAAATTATAATCTTCTTTTTTTTTCATTAAAAATATAGTAATTAAATAATACTTTAGAAAGTGAATATTTTACATAATTATTAAAGAAAAATCTTTAATATTACTTTTTTATTAACTTTCAATGATTTCTTAAAATACAATTATTACAACAACAATTTCAATGTATTATAAAGAACAAAATAAACTGTGTTGAAATTTGCTAAATCATGTAAACTAAAGTTTCTCTATTGTCGTTTCTTGCATTATGTAATGATTATCAAATTTACGTTATTTACGTAATAAAATATATTGTACTACTTAGAGAAAGAAAAGTTTTCTACAAACATACTTTCTTATACATTTTCCGTAATTACTGATAAGCAAAAGCATTACAATTTGAATACAAATGAAAGTAAAAAAAAGGGAAGAAAAAATATTTTTTTTCTAATGCATTCATATGTACATATATTTTTTTTGTATGTTAATTAATGTTTATTAACCCTTGAGGAGTTCGTGACCCGAATTTTGGTCGGTCCGGCTATTTAC
>NW_017096720.1:45493-46799 GCF_001412225.1 Nicrophorus vespilloides
AACTAAGTCGGACATTCCCGAGGTTTGGGGAATTAACCGAAATGGCATAATATAAATCCACGCCATTCCGGCACAAAAGTCACGCTTATTAATATGCAAAATTATGCGAGGAATAAAATAAAACGTAATTTTATTAGCTCGACTCTTGAAAGGGTTCTCTTCTACTTCTTTTTTTTTACTTTCAGGATGAGAACGTAACGAATTTAATTGCATATATAATGAATAAATGAAGAGATTTCTATTCAATTATTTACGTTAATTGCCTTGCTGAATAAATTAGTGTATAACTTTGTTTCTAAATTAATAATCTTAATTATCTTATTAAATAAATTAGTGAATAACTTTGTTTCTAAATTCATAAAGTTTCTATGAATAGGATGATTAATATTATATTGTTTTTTGGGGGTTATAATTAATGGTTTTTATTGCATGTATCCAAATTGATTATTTTAAAAATAATTATAACTAAGTAATTGCATTTTTAATACATTCCAATTTCTAATGTAATAATAATGTACGCACCACACTATATCCAATAAACGATTTTTTAGTATTATTCAATGTCAATAATTCGATGTTGGTAGTTATGGGTTGTTATGACGAATTGTAGGAGATTATTTAGCTTTTTATTTTCTGTCAAATACAAACATACCTTATAGAAACAATGAAGAATGACAGCAACTTAGGTCTAAAATATGTTGAAATATTTAAATTTTTAAGACCTTATCGCTTATTATAAAATGTATATTTTTATAAATAATAAACATATAGGAAGTATTATGTTATTTTCACATAACTAAGCTCACAGCACTTCATATGACAAATTAAAAAAAAAAGTTGTTTTGACATATTGACCAACTTAAATTATTAATGTCACTATATTTAATACATTTACTACCAATGATATAAATGGTGACCGGACCGAACAGATTTCTCCAGCACAGAAAATGATATATCAGGACAGGATAAAACAGAACAGCATAATAACAGAATAGCAAAAAAACGAACAGTGATAAAACAGAATAGTACTAAAAGAGATCATCATAAAACAGAACATCGGAAAAAATATTGATTAAAATTCTGTTTTAATACTGTCCTGTTTTAGTACAATTCTGTTTTGTCCTGTTCTCTTAAATTACCTTCTGTTTTATCCTGTCCTGATATGTCACGTTCTGTTTGATCATGGAACCGATATAAATATGGTAGTCATTCTGATAAAAAAATAAATAAAGTAATACCGAAGAATTAATGAATTTTCATATAGATTCAGTATACACTACTTTACTTACCTTAATTCACACTTTAC
>NW_017096720.1:46806-169847 GCF_001412225.1 Nicrophorus vespilloides
ACACAATAAATAATTATTACAATATCACGCCTGTACCACGAAAATCTGATACGAAAAGTCGTTGGTTCGATTCCCAAAAAACCAATAAAATTTGTGGGGGCCGATAAACCCGAAAGGGATAGAAATAGGACCAAAAGAGGAAAAAAAAATAGATATAACAACATAAAAATAATTATAATTAATAAAAAAAAAATAAAGGAATAATTACTAACATTTGTTTCTACCGATATTAAGAAATAAAGATTATTAATAACCTAGCAACACATTAATAACAAAAATGTATTTACAGCTTGTCTTTTTTTTTTATCTAATTGAGGTGAATGAGTTTTTTCACAAAATTGAAATGTACTGGCACAAACATCGAATAAATAACTCACGATTAAACGCAATTACGAAAGGTTAGATTTGAGACCGATCTTTCTTCATCCCGCGCATTATTCATCAACCCCCGCGAGCTAACGATGTCCTAATTGGAGGAGCGGTTTACGCTATACGCTATATCATCCTTAAAATGTTTAAACCTCGTGCAAAACCGCCACCCAAAACCATCCCACATGTATACACAACATATATATATATATGTGTATGTAGGTATAGTGGAAACGGGTCAAAAGGTCATTTCAGGCAGGAGCGGCGCCCCCGGCACAAATCTAGAGCATTTACCTCGTGACAACGCTTATTTATTTAACCTCTAATCATATCCCACGTATACGTATCATTTTGTGCAGAAAATCAATCAAACAATCGACACGAGAAAACAACACAATTTCTAATATTTTACGTAACGTATTTTTTTGCATTATGCATTACTTAATTCTGCGGTTCCCGGTTTCATTTTTCTTCTTCACTCGACACTTCCTTTTTTTACTCTTCTCTCACGATTTACCTATTCTCTGAGGGAATGCATAAAACATCGCCTCGAGCACAACTCTAATTGCGTCATCAATAAATAGAGAGCGTAACGTTGCGCACTAACATTATATAACACAATTATTGTGCACAATTCACATACATTTTTTTTGTATGCGCACAATTCTTATAAATATATGAAAATATTCCGCACGCCAAAAAAAATTACGCTGCTTCGGTATAAGCAAACTTCTGTAGTGGGATTCCCTTTATGCGATTTTTTTGTACTCTTCGTCCTCTCTCGCTGAAAGCTTCCTCGGCGTATTTTGAATTACCTTACTCTTTGTGCCTTGGTTCTGTATAGGTGTGTGCTCTCGCCACTTCCACTTTTTGTACTTGCACACGACGGATTTATCCTCCACTTTGTGTGTGTGGGTGAGTGTGTGTTCAAGAACCCGAAACAAGTTTGATAATTAGATTTTCCCAACATAGAAGCAAACATTATTGTTTTAAATGGAGACAAAGTTTGCATGAAGTTCGATGGATTATCGATCCAATTATTATTCTAATAAGATCAATAATTTTCATTCAAAATTACAACTAAATGGATGAAACCACTGTAATAGTTGAAAACCCATTGTATTCCTATACTATCCTATACATCTTTCGGATCCATTCTTTCTATTATTGTTTCTGATAAAATCACTAAAATGTGAAGATACTGTATTTCCAGCCTACATTTTTCATCACTTCATTTTTGAACGCAAATTACACAAAAATTGAGACACAACAGCAATAATTCAATACTCGCTACATTCCCCAATTATTCAACTTTCATATGCATATTTGAACGCGAATTACAGCCAAATTGATGAAATCATAATAATAATTCAATATAAGTTGCATTCCCAAAATATTCAACTTTGATCCGCATCTTTTGGATACATTCTATATATTATAGTTTTTGACAAAGTCACTAAAATGTGAAGACGCTACTTCCTTCGGCGTTAATGGTAATTACAATCAAATGTCCAAAACCCCAGCAAATTGAATGCACGTTGGATTCCTTAAATATTTCTCTTTTTGATGTATTCAATAGTTTCTGAGAAAATCACATTTCATTTTTGAAAGCAAATTGCAACAAAATGGATGAAATCAAAATATCCAATTTTCTTATTATGTTTAATGTAATATTAATATAATTTTTTCTTTGAACAATAATTCAATTTAGAAGATTTAAGATTGTTCTAATTTCCTTTGAAAAATAATTCTATTTAAAAAAATGCTGGGTTTCTTTCACCTATACAACATAAAAAAAAGGAAAAAGTTATTTATTGTGACAGAGTCGGGGAAAAACAACTGAGACTTGCTTAAAGATAGCTCAGTTTCTTGAGAAAAGCAATTTAAGAAGAAGAATAAATCGCAGGTCTTAAATGGAATTCGCAATAAATATCCGAAAGAAAGCTGAGATAAATATCGTCGAGTAGGCCTAGACTCGACAAAAACCAACTAACTGACGGCCTAATTCCAGCACTTTAAACACTTAAACATTCCTGCTCCTTCCAATTTATACACTCATTAAACCTACGGTTCTTCCCTTCAGAGCGAAACCTAATTACCAAACCTCCTCCTCACTCTTGCCAAGTCCACAAACTAGACTCACAACCGACTCGCAAATAATTACATGTGCATAGCACACACAGCGCACAGTTTATTAATATAACAATGCATAAGATTGGAGAAAGTCGGAAGGGAATATTTGATGTAAACAAATTTCGTGCGTATGTGCATAGCCAGAAACTATCAAATGCCGCAGCATTATGAAACAGAGGAATGTGTTTGCAACATTCTCTTCAGAGACACACAAAACAAAGTAACTTCAGGAGAGTTTTCAGATTATATAAAAACTAAATTCTCTTAGGAAGCAACACAATGCAGAAGAACAACATTGAAATAAATTAGCCTTTCCGGAGAGTGAAAATATTGAGATTTGTTGCATTTCTCGGCTTCGCACTGTGCACGCTTTTGATCTGAATGAGCTATTGTTTGCGTGTAATTCATGGGAGAAACAACGGGATAATGGAAAATGCGAGAAGCACTCCATAAATCGAACGGTGTTAGTGGTATTTCTCAGGAGGTTTCAACGCAGAAAGCATCATCTCTATTCCTTCTCTTCTCGTAAAACGTATACATTATGGAAGGCCGCAGTTTGCGACGCGAATAACATTTTCTAGTTGTGATCAATACGTACTACATGTCACACAGATATAAAATATGCTTTAAAGTAGACATTTTATGGAAAACAATGTTGAATTTTGAAAAATGGAGATTTTCAAGAACGTAAATTTAAAAAAAAACTTGAAAATAATGATTGAATTATGTTAGTTGACAAATTGGAAATTTTGTAACAAAATATATTTTCTATGGTGTACAATTTCTTTGTCAGAAAGATACAAAATGATATTTATAGATAAAATAGAGATTCATAATTGATGTAAAATTGATTAGATTGTAATTAATAATTGAAATTGAAACAAAAAAAGGGAAATTGAATGTGTCTGTTATAAAGGAAATGTGTTGTTGAAATATTGCGCTTTTTAGTTGAATGACATTTTCTTTATGGTTTTGTCAGGAGGACATGAAATTGCTATAAAGTGGAAATGTGATCATAAACAATGTTGGTATATATTTTTATTATATTGAAGCAAAAATAGAGTTGGCGTTGAACATGAAGATTAATTAAATCGTAATTAATAAAGTTAATTAAAAAAATATATAATATTAATGCATGAAATTGATGCTGTCCGTGGCAGATGAGAATGTATAATGATGGGATGAGGAAGATTCGCACATTTTGCGGGAATTAAATTCGAATCTATTGATCGGTGCGAAAACCTATAATTAATATGTGGCACATGCAGAGGAACGCAGTTGGATATATTTATAATTGAATGTTTTGTGTGTCTACACGTTTCGCGACTGAAACATGCGCGTTTACGCGCAAACCGATCAACTACAACCTACGTATGAACGTGGTCCATTATTGTTCCAGATAATAATACAGCCTCTGCAAAAACGGTGACGCTGAAATCGATAAGCAGACCGAACTCGACGGCGAGCAAAGGAAAGGAGGAGAAGGAAGAGAAGAGTCAGGTGAACGAGAGCGTACCTTTGGAGGACGAGTCAGGTGCGGACGAGGAGCAAGCGGCTGTTAAGATCCAGGCGGCTTTCAGGGGACACAAGACGAGGAAAAGCATGAAGCAGTCCGACAAACCTTCGATCACCAAGACCGAGCCGGCGCCGGAACCGGAACCTACAAGGGAGCAACTCGAGGAAGAGTTCCGTGCAGATGATAAAGGTAAATAACAAACAAACATAACTTTACATGAAACTTAAAAGTCAAATTGTATAAAGGTCGATTATAAAAGCTAAAAGCTCAGTTTAGAAATTTAATCATTTTAAATTCTATAATCCTGAAATAAAAACGTAGATAATTTAGAAATATGGATTTTTATAATCGCCCGTTTCTCTGTCGCATCCCGTTTATATTTATGTAAAAGTTTATAAAAAGCAAACAAACCAAAATAATTAACTATAACCATACAAAAAACTATAATTACTAGTATTTTATAAGAAACTAATCCAACATAGTTAAGTTAAATCATCATGCGAAAAACTATCATCACTAGTCTTTCATAAGAAAGAAGTCGAAGAAATAAGTATAAAATCTTCAATTTTGATCATTTCTAAATACTATAGTGCTGAAAACAAAGCGTTGATAATCAAAATACATGGATAGCATGAATTCTTATAATTCTCTGTTTCTTTGCCCCACTTAGTGCATTTTTATGTATAAGTTTCCAAAATGCAATCAAACCAAAATAATTAACTACAACCATGGAAAAAGCTATCATTTTTAGTATTTTATAAGAGACAAGACAAATAAAAGTATGAAGTCTTCAATATTGATAATTGCTTTTTTCTCTGCTGCATCCTGTACAAGCAACTAATCCAACATAGTTTAATTAAATCATCATGCAAAAAACTATAATTACTCGTTTTTCATAAGAAAGAAGTCGAAAAAATAAGTATAAAATCTTCAATTTTGATCATTTCTAAATACTATAGTGCTAAAAATAAAGCGTTGATAATCAAAATACATGGATAGCATGAATTCTTATAATTCTCCGTTTCTTTGCCCCACTTAGTGCATTTTTATGTATAAGTTTTCAAAATGCAATTAAACCAAAATAATTAACTATGACCATGGAAAAAGCTATCATTTTTAGTATTTTATAAGAGACAAGACAAATAAAAGTATGAAGTCTTCAATATTGATAATTGCTTTTTTCTCTGCTGCATCCTGTACAAGCAATCAATCTAACATAGTTAAGTTAAATCATCATGCGAAAAACTATCATTACTAGTCTTTCATAAGGAAAAAGGCGAAAAAAAAGTAGAAAGTCTTCAATTTTTGATCTTTTCTAAATACTTTAATGCTGAAAACAAAGTGTTGTTAGTCATCTTGAGAATCGATTATAATAATCGTCTATTTCTCTGCCGCACTCTGTATAACTAACTAACAATTAACTTTAAGCAGCATGACTTAACTATCATTACTTATATGTAATTTCATAAAGAAACAAAATAAAGAAAATATTTAAATCTGAATAAGTTATATTATTATTGCAATAATAAAAAATTGATATTTGGATGTAAGCAAACATTGAAATTATTCAAATATAGGCAACTCAATTAACATTATAAATCAGAAAACATCGTTTAAAATATTCATAATAATTTATAAAACTAATTTATATTAGACATAAAACCAATTGTAATTAAAACTTTAGAAATAATCTAACAGAAATTTACTTTCCAAGTTTTCTTAAGTCTATTTACAAAAAAAAACTATGCTAAATTGAAGAATCTTTGATATATCGAACCAAGAAAATGAAAAATTATTAAATTCACAATTATTTTAATTAAGCTTTTTATCTAAAAAATATTAAATAAAATAATATATAAAGTTATAAAATATTAGAAATTTTCACATGAAAAAAAAAACAAACTATTAAAAGCTTTAAAACATGAAATAAATATTCAAATCATAGTTTATGTTTTATTTGAAACTTTTATCCTAATAGCATACATTAGACTTTGAACGTAAAGCAGTGATAGGATGAAATAATATGCAAATGGAATTAATTTAGATACGATACTTTTTTATTTATTTTTATCATCAAAAGAGATTATACCAAACTTTAAAAAGCTTATAAATATTCAAAATATAAATGTAAATTCAACTGCACAGTTTCTCTATATGAAAAATGTACATATCTAAAATTCATAAAGTGTATACAAGTGTAAAATATTGCAATTTGAAAATGGAAATATTATTTTCAATCTATAGAAGTTTTAAGTTCAGAAATGGTATTTACATTCTTATACGAAAACAGTACAGAAATACTTCGATCTGTCCGGATTTACTACATAAAATTTTCAAATGGAATTATTAATTTCAATCTATAGAAGATGAGGTATTGCTCATCTCAACTTGATGTTTTGTTCTGAATTCGTTCTGAACGTAAGTTGATTCGATTAAATTTATATATTTATATAATTTCAATAAATTATGTAAATCCATGTAATAAATATGGTTGTAATTTAGGTATAAACAAGGCAAAACCAATCATTTAAATGTGTTTGAATTATTCAGTCATATTTATACGTATTTCTCATATAACAGAGGCACATAAATCGACAGCAATTTGAAATTATCATGAATTGTTGGCAATTAAGGATGTTTCTTTAATTAGTGGCGGTTTCGGTTAGCCGTGCGAAACGTATGGATCCCGTGGGCAATTCGCAATTTGCAGCACGTGTCATAAATGAACGAGAACCATAGATCATTGTCTTCGGTGAGAAATGCGTTCGAGACGTGCCCAAAACCCACGTTTTCCACCTCAAAAAGAAACGAAAAATCATCAAACCTCATATCAAATTCAATCAATCTGCTTTTCCATTGTGTGAACGCAAAATAAACTGAAATGAGGAAATATCTCTTGTTTTTTTTTTCAGAGCTCTGCAATGCCGCGACGAAGATCCAGGCTTCATTTCGCGGCCACATGGCACGAAAAGTTAAGGAAGAAGGCAAACCCGACGATGAAGGACCTGTGAGTTTAGAAACCTAAAGAGAAATTATTTTTTTCATTACTTTTTTTCGTGTGTGTGTGTAAATGTTTGCAGATCAGTAACGAGAACGCTGAGGAGCTGGATATCGACCTAACGGATCCCGAGTTAAGCAAGGCCGCAGTTAAAATACAGGCGTCGTTCCGGGGTCACATGGCTCGCAAAGATAACGAGGCCGAAAAGTGAAGAGAAGAGAGCTTCGACATGCATCCAAAACTCCACTCCGTATAAATTATTATGATAAACAGTGCTGTTCTCGTAATAATAATAATAATCTATTAAATTACAGCAACAACTCAAAAAAAAAAATACAAACAACAGTATATAAAAATAAAAAACATATTTACCAAACAGCAGCAGCAAAACAAAATAATTTAAATGTAAAGAAACAAAACACAAAAAAAAATCTTAAGAATATTAATTAAATAAAAAAAAAGAAGTAAATACTTAACATTTCCTTGAATTCGTCATAAATTTAGTGTTATAGTTTTCATTGTCTCTATTGCAAACGCTTATATAACAGAAATATATATATTGAAGATTTAGTTCGCTGAACGAATGTGCAAAAGAAAAATTATTTTTAACATGATTTCAAAATGGAATTGTATTTCGTAGACATTTCTCTAGGTGCTTCAAAACGCACAGTTTTGTATAATCCTTGTAACCTAACTCTACTACTACTACTAACTACTTAATTACTCTTTGATCTCATATTTATACATTTTACTTTCGTACTATTTTGTAGGTACTAAGTTCGATGCGTTTGTTGTTTTAATATTACATGTAATGTAAAATTAAAATTTAACAAATAAATGTTTATCCTGATTTTTTGTTTATGTTTCATCGGTTACATTGCACATACAACTTTTACTACATTCATCACATTCAAGTGTACTAATTTGATGACTTTCCACAGATACATTTGCATCCCAAATCGATTTCCCTATTATTTGCACAAGACTAAAAAAAAATGCATCTCATCAAGTTGATGCATTTTTAACGAGATATTTCATTATTTTATCCAATGCACTTCATCGCTTTCCTTATCTTTTGTAGTGTTCAGTGAATCAAAGAAGATACGAATTGATGGAAGGTAAGCAAATTTATATTTTTATATTATGATCATTTTATCAACAAATAAAAGGAATTTTTCAACTATTACTTGTTTTTTATTATTACGAAATTGTTACCTTTACCAGAATTACGTCCAATATTTTAGTGACCTTAAATTTTGACCATTTCCATAATAGATTTTTATGACAATAAATCCAAAAGTTTTCCAGACTAAGAAAACTGAATTTATTGATATTTATTAAGCCGAAGTAAATTAATTGTTTTATAAAATGAAAAATGATTTTTTTTTGTTTGTTAAATTTAAAAATCCGATCACATGAAATATTGCATATTCAAAGTTTTCGTATAAAAAAAAACTGAACTCGATTTAAAGAAAGTTTTGGTTTCCTATTTATACTTTACCAAGTTTCCTTATTATACTTAAAGTCTACATAGTTCATGAACGTTCCTTTGCACTCCTCTCGCTGAAACTATAATTAAGACTTTCAAACTTTCCGCAGTTTCTTAATCCACCAACTTTTCCAACATCCTTAATATTGTATTAGTATTGTAAGATTTATTGTATATATAAAAATCATAAACAAATACATATACTTTTTGATCGCATTATCTACTACCTTAAATTGGTTCATTTGTTTAATGTTAGTAACACTGTTATGAAACAAATTACTTTATTTGGTTACTTAGGTGATGATTATACAAGTTACATAAACATGTTTTGCCACTTTTAGAAAAATTAAACAAAAATGTTGTTACATAATTATAAAATAAATGGTTGGATCGATTCCAAATGATAAAAATTGAAAAAAAAAATGAAATGTAACACGTACTTTATTTGGATGTAACTAAGATTAAAATATGATCTAAGTAACCTAATATTATATAAAGAAACAAATGAAAATTGATATTACTTAAGAAATTTGATACATTATGTCAAATTCACAGACATTTAATTAATTTGACATATAAATGGAGTTCTAATTAAGTGAAATATAACTCTTCATTAGGAAAATGCAAGTTACGTAATGTAACGGAAAATTGGACGTTATTTGAAGTTTCTCAGTTGGCGTTCAAATCCAGCGCTTCTATTTATAAACTTACTCTTGTTGTCTACATCAGAATTCGAATAATAATAATAACAACAAGAAGTACTAGGGGATGGTAGGAGCGGTACAAGTATCATTGTTCTCGGAGGTCTGGTATCCGCGAGTCGAGATCCCCGAAGGTTGAGGCCGTCTGGGGAATTAAACCCTTTAATCCCAATTTTGGCGTGGCATTGGAATGTCTAAAGGGAAACACCCCGTTCATCGTTCAGTTAACGTTTCAATTGATTGATTGTAATTGTAAAGCTATAAATAAATTCAAGGTACATCTGGATGCAAGCTTATCCCTTTTCCATTGTTGTATTTGGTATCATGGAAACCGCGTTGGAATTCAATCCATTTCTTCTGCTCAGCTTTTGTCAAATGCAAACAAAATCGATGGCGCAGAATACTAGATGGTAATTGCTTCTGTTGCCATGGTTTCAATTGCAGTTATTATATATATAAAAATAAAAGCGTAAATACGTAGAAATAAAATACGTTTAGTGTACAATTAGTAAATTAAAAATAAATGGATATTGGCTATAGCTAATTAAAGTTTTATTACTAATAAAGTTTTTAACTCGGTCATTACATTTAATGGTTAATTATTTAAATATGATAAAAATTTATAATTCAAATTAATTGATTTCTGATTTATTATTTATATAAATAACAAATATAATTTGCAACAGCAATAATGAGAAAAGTCTGTTTTACTTCAAACCTGCAATCAAATATATTTTTTCTTCTTTATTCATATTTAAGCAATATTTTACATAATTTTAATGAATTACAAAGTAATTAAATTACATAATTCTATACTTCCATTAATTACCGCTACCTGGTGCTTCATATACTTCTTCAACTAATCACAACTTAATTATTGAAGCAATGTAATCAACTGAATCTATACATTTATGAACAATAAACTTTTTGATAAATAAAACGGTTTGTGACCAGACTCGGTGGCAATCGCAAGCCCGACAACCGAAAGAGCGTCTATTGAAATCCCGACGTTCGAAATCCCGACTGTATCGAAATCCCGACAACCATAATCCCGACTGTATCAAAATCCCGACTATATCGAAAATGTCTACATTAACATTTTTAAATTATTCCGGAGCGTAGTAACTTTTAAATTGCTATCAATGATAAATAATAACAATTAATAATCTAATTCTATTTGAGATTATTTCATAATGTTAAGGTTTATTATAAATAATTCAACAAAATTAATGATTTATTGTTATTAATAATAAAAGTGTAGCACAAGGTGACTACGCTCCGAAATAATTTAAAAATGTTATTGTAAATAGTCGGGATTTTGATATAGTTGTGATTATGTTTGTCGAGATTTTGATATAGTCGGGATTTCAATAGTCGGTCATTCGGTTGTCGGGCTTACGATGTAGACCTAATCAGACTATAATATATATTTTTTGGCCATCTTTTGGTACCATAGCAAAGTTTATAGTTCAAGCATATTAGCGCTGCAGTAACCATGAGTTTATAATTAGGGTATTAATTGATAATAACTAATTAATAAAATGTTTAGTTTAGAGTCTGCTAAGGATTATATTCAAGTTTTAATTATATTAATTAGTAATATAGTAGATACACACGTATAATTATTTTGTCGCTGCGCCATCTCCCAAGCAAATACTGAAAATTAGTTTTTTGAACTAATTACTTTTGTTTATTGTCCCTTGCATAGTTTTAAACTTTACCATTTATATCTTAAGATTGTAGCAATAACTGATTAATAATTATAAATTAGTTTGCATTAAAGAAAGTTGTATTTTCTTAGTAAATAGTATTAATTATATAATTTAATAATTGTACCAACAATCAAATTTTCGTTACAGCTTTATAACATTTAATAATTTAAACAGAAAATAAAATAAGTGTATTATTTAATTGATATTATATACATCAGGTTTCTAATTATTTCTCTTTTATCGAAAGTCAATTTACAATAAGCTCGTAAAGTTGATGGAAGTATTGAGTATTAACATTCTTCGGTATTTTATCACATAAAAGTACATTTGCATCATTTCAATTAACCCCAATCGGCGAAATTATCGTCGGTGAAATACTCGGGTTGGAATTTCTTCAAAGACGGCGGCAAATCCGGTCTGGTTTCCAACTGCTCCGGATAACTCCAAAAGGTCGACACGAATTCTTCATTTTTCAGATTCTTCTGCTCCCCGTACTTTTCCATCCAAGTTTCCACAGGAGGCACCTCTGCACTTGAATTGTTCTTCAAGAATTCCGCTTGCTCTTCGGCTTCAACTGAAATTACAAAATAGTTTTAATACAATCTCTTGAATTGATAGCAGTAAAATCAGTATAGATATTAAAATTGTATAGAGTACATCATAAATTCAATGTTTATTGAGATCCAAATAAGGTATACCTTCAATCAGCAACAAGAGAAAGTGCAAGTACATCATAAATAAAAATTAAGAACGCTTGTAACACTTTCTACAAGTAAACAATTTTAGTCATTTACTGAGTAATAAATCTTTGCTACTTCAAACCCTTGAAGATTACTACTACAAGACCTTCTGTAAACATAACGCAACTTATCTAAAACAAACATAAACAACAGATAACTTCTCTTGCATTGACAACTAACGTATAAAGTGTTGCCTAAATAAACTCTCTGTTAGTTCTATGCATTAATAACACATATAATCAACTATGCTTATAATTAATTGAAGAACTGACACAGTTGCATAAATTAAACTCTATTTACAAAGCCCAATTACGAAACGTATTTCGTTTTAGTTACTTAAACAAAAACCACATCCTCTTGCAATTTAAATTTACATTACCAATTGTTATACCTATGACTCACCCAAATAAACATCAACTTAAAATCATTCTCACAATTTGAACAGTTGAAAAAAAAAATTGTTATAAGGTAATTAAGCTTACTCTGATTTTTGATCTGCCACAATTGTTCCACTGAATAATGTGTATATTTGCAGCTTGAATCGAATTGGCAGAAGCCACCTGACAAAAATCTTCGGCATGGTATTTTCACACTCTCCTCTTGCAGCAAAGTCTTCTGATCTGTAATTGAATTGAATTAAACTGAATGTAAAGAATAAGAACTAATATATTACCTCGAAACAAGTCATAGTGTACTTTCCTCAACTTCAAGTGATGGGCACTATTGAGATGCTTCTTCCTTGCATCCAAATCATCTATAAACACTTTATCACAGTAATCACAGTAATACCTTCTACCCATGTTTGCGAAACAGAATCAAATGAAACTACCCTAACGAAGACTTTGCAGGTACAATTTAAAGGTTAGATTATCCTACAGAAGCGCCCCCTACGTATACAAAACAAACTTTTCGAAGTGGGAATAAACCTACGTTACGTTTTTACGCAATTGGTGGAAGGAAGAGAATCGTAGCGGGGAACGTCTGCGACCGTTTGTAGCATTTTTTTGTTTACAATAGAGTACACAAGAGTCCATTCTTGTTTAGTTTGACTGGAGATGTGAAGGTGATGGTGTAGTCGGATCGTGAACTTGTGTTTTCTTTATTTTTCCTGCGTTTAATTTTACACATTCGTACAATAACAAACAAAACAAGGTAAGCTTCTTTTCATAATTTGCACGTAATATTTTTGTGCGGCTTTTCACAAAAATTAACAACTCTTGTTTTTCAATTCAATTCTTGGTTTTCAATTCAAATTCGCTAATTGTTGTTAAATGAAAATGAATTCGAATTCGATTTCTAGTTGCAGCATATCTCATTGAAGTGCTGTAATTAAGGCAGGTAATTTTGGATTTTACAGTGCACTGACTCTATGTTTATTTTCAAACTTTAGGTGGTAAAAATTCACTCGGAAGATCGAAATAGTTCATTGATGAAGAGTTTTATTGGTTTTCGATTTGCTGAATGAACGACTATAACATATACATTTTTCTCATGTAAAGGCCGAACCTTATCAATTTGTGTCACTTGATCTCGTCCGTTCTGGTGTTTATTGTTCGATCTGTTCCAATTTAAGATCGTTACCGTTTTATTGGAATGCCTATAGTAATAACATCGAGAGGAATTACGTCCAATTATGCAACGACTCGACTCTTGGTATTTCTTCAGACCATCAACGTTAACAACGAGTTTCTAAATGCAGTATCAAAGCTATATACTAACTAACTACATCGGTAACATTGAACCGATATAGACAATGACTGAAGAAATACTCGTGAATGAATTAAGATTATTTCTTTACACTTTGTTTCTCGTCTCCAAAACCTGCAAGAAACTATTTGTCAACTCCAATTTGTCAATTCAGACCTCATTCTGAACTTAATTATTAAAAAGTATATTGTAAACATTCTTTATAAATATTGCAACATATTAATCATTTTTATGTATATTTAATTTATATGTATAAAAAATATGTTACTAATTTTATATGAAGTGAATTAAAAAATTGCTGAAACAAAACGAAATAGTTTCGTTTCCTTTTCTTAGTTAATGATGACTTTAGCTTCAAATTTTTACATCTATTATAAACTTTTGAAAATATCAACGTATTGATTCTGTGATTATTTAGAAATTTACTAAAATGTGAAACTATTTGTTAACTTATATCAAAAATCCAATTGAATTTGCAGCAAATTATCGAAGAAAACAACATCGAATTGTTTGTAAAAACTGAACATTTCAACGATGGAAATAATTACGTGAATATCTAGAAAGGATTATTTTTATGTATATGCAAATTTCAGTAACTAAATTACTTCTAATATCTTTTTAATAAGTATTTCGTTGTTCATATAAACTAAATACATTTTAATTCCCAAAGACGAAACAAACAACAATTCATGTTTTTTCTGTTGTTAATTAAAAATGTGTTGGTTGAATGTACAACGAAATGTTATTTATTTTTGATTTAGCGTCGAAAGCACACAGAAGATAAACGCGTATCGAATGTAATTATTATTTGTTCTATCTTGTCGATGATATTTCGATTTACACAACGGATTTTGTATTATTAATCACCAAAAACAATAAAAATGAATGATCGAAAGAGATTACTTGAACAAATAGAAAAAATCTTAAAATAGACAAAAATTTTCCTTCTTATCCTATTAGATTTCGGAGTTCGTTCGATACGTCACGTTTGACAGTTCAATTGAAAGTTAAACAACGACTGTTAAGGACACTGCTTGAATTATATCCTTAAAAACACTATTGTTTAAATATTTTAAATTTTAAAAAAGTGTCAAATTACTTGGTAAAATGTGATATGTGTGTGTATTATCTGGATTAAACCTGTATATTTATGCATGGGGTAAATTTCGTTCCGATTGAGGGAACAAAAACGTTCGAATATCCGGTTTTCGAGTGAAAAAAGTAATAAATGTTTGCAAGTTGATGGGTACGAATAATAATGCGTTGTATTTCTGCTTGTAGAAGCATAACGTACGAGAGGAATTGTCGTAATTTGTGAAATAATCTTTGTCTGTATTACAATGTAATATGTACGAAATAAAAAGAGTAAAATCATCGAGTTAGTCGTGTATTGCAATTGTTTTGGATTACAATGTAATGCACGAAATAAAGAGTAGTATAATCAAGTTAGTAGTGTATTGCAATTGTTTGGTTTAGTAAGTAGAGCATCGTCGGAATCTGTGAGAGTGAGTGTTTGATAAGTAAACACTTTCAATAAGAATTTAATGCAGCGAGATTACGGAACGTAGAGAGGAGGAGGAGAAGAAGAAGAGGTTAAGGATTCTGAGGAGGAGACAGAGGAGAACCGTGGTATGCACCGAAGTTCAGCATACCAAGACTGGTACGACCTTCACGTGAACTCTTACCACACATCCTCCTCATCACGATCCAGCAACGTCTGCGGCATGGGCAACCCATGCATATAGGGGCGGCGTATAAATTCAACGCAACTAGACTGCATGTGGATACTGTGTAATTGCTGTTTCACCTTCTCAACTTCATTGCATTCGAGTAACGTTACGTTACCGAAGAGTATTAAACCCTAAAGACATTATATACGTCTTCTTCTTCTTTTTCGTCTTCCTTCCTCCAGCCGCAAAGCATTCTTATCTCAGGCATACCGCGACTAATTATATACACGTACGTCGGTCTCCGCATCTCTGATGCAATATTTATTTTTGTTAAATGTCAGTTTTGTTGCCACTTTTGTTGTTTGTTCAATGGCAAAGTGCAAAAGCCGCAACGCAAATAACAATTTTCTTTTTAATTTCTCGGCATTTGTTCTGCATAGTAAAACTTTTTTTTTAATGATTTACGTTACAATAATTATCGGCTACACGTTTCGCTAATTATTACACAAGCAATTTAGTTGCAATCAGCAATTATTGGCATATTCCATACAGACATTTGACGTAATAATTGTCAAAATAAATTGGGGAAAAAATGAAACAATTCTATGTGCTATGGATAATGTCAGTTATAAAACGTGATTATTTCAATTGAAATTGTATTTTTATATAATTCACATTACAATATTAAAATTAACAACGTAGTAATAATTACCTAATCAATTTTAGGTTTTTTGGGAAGTTTTCTTCCTACATTTTGACGTAATAATTATCAAATGAATTGGGGAAAAAATGCAACAATTACATAAGTCGATATACATTAAAATCATTTTTATATGATTTACATTATAATATTAAAATTAACAACGCAATTATGTAATTATTGCGTAAGCAATTCTAGGGTTATTGGAAAGTTATCTTTCTACATTTTGACGTAATAATTGTCAAAATAAATTGGGGGAAAAAAATGAAACAATTCTATGTGCCATGGATAATGTCAGTTGTAAAATGTGATTATTTCAATTGAATTTGTATTTTTATATAATTCACATTACAATAATAAAATTGACAATGTGATTATGTAATTATTACCTAATCAATTTTAGGTTTATTGGGAAGTTTTCTTACAACATTTTGACGTAATAATTGTCAAATGAATTGGGAGTAAAAAAGCAACAATTTTATTTGTCAGTTGTAAAATGTGAATAATCACATTTTATTGAAATTGCATTTGAAATAAGTCGACATTTGTATATAATTTACATTACAATCATTACAATAATATAATTAACAACGCAATTATATAATTAATACCAAAGAAAGTTTAGGGTTATTGTAAAGTTATCTTCCTACATTTTGACGTAATAATTGTCAAAATAAATTACAAAAATGCTTAACAATTCTAATCAATATCTCATTAATAACATGATTTGAAAAACGTTTGTTTCAATTGAAATTGCATTTAAAATAAACAGATTTGATACATTTTATCATGATTTATATACAAATAATTATTGGCTGCACTTTTTGTTTGTAATTATTTCCTAAGCAATTTGTTGGGAGCTTTTATTCATCCATTTGAAGTAATAATTGTCAAAAAATATTCAGAATAAAAATGAATCAATTATGTAACAATCAATATATCATCATGGGTAATGTCAGTTGGAAAAAAATTGACATTTGACGTAATAATTGTCAAAATATTTTTTTTAAATGAAACATTTGTAATGAAACTTGAAAAAATGTCATTTAAAATTGCATTAGAAATTACATATAAACATTTTTATAGCAACAATTATTATTAACTGCACGTTTTTCTAATTATTATCTAAGCATTTTCATAACACTCTGAATATATTTATTCATTTGACGTAATAATTGTCAAAATAAATTAAAAATAACAATTGTTGTCAATTTGAAATTTCAGATTAAAATCACATTAGAAATTAGTCAATGCAGATGCGAACTATGTTTGCATGATTTTTACAACAATAATTATTAACTGCACGTTTATGTAATTATTACCTAAGCATTTTCATTATAGTTTGTTGTTTTTTTTTTGAGAGATTTTGTGCATCTATTTTATGTAATAATTGTCAAAAAAAATAATTAAACAATTGAATAACAATTGTAATGTCAGTTGGAGAAATGTGATTATTTTAATTAAAATTACATTAGAAATTAGTCAATGCTGATACAAGATTGCATTCATACATTTGACGTAATAATTGTCATAATGAAATATTGAATATATCAAGGATACAATATCAATTGGGAAAGATGATTATTGATATGTAAATTACTTCAAACCATTTACAGATGATTTATACAAAAAAATAATTATTGTCTACAAGTTGCTATAATTAATATGTATTTGTTTTTTTTTTCATTAACGTGACCAGAACCGACCTTAGACAGGGGCGAGCGGGGGCCCGCACTTTGTGGGCCCCACAGTCTTATGCGAACCGGCACGAATGTGAGCCTGCACCAAACATTTAGACTGCGCTCCGTTTTTTATGGTTTTTTAGGCTCGAGTCAAAGGACACGTGGCAAAACAAAGATTTCACTAGAATTGCGATTTTAAATTATAAAAAAATGTTTAAGGGTCCCCAAAATTTTATTTTGTCCTGGGCCTCGCACTTTGTAGGGACGGCACTGAACGTGACGAAATATTTATCCATATAAATGAAGGGTAAAAAAAATAAACATTTGAATGTTGATTCTAATAAATGTGTTCTGTCAATTGGAAATACTTCTATTGAAATTGCATTTAAATTTTTGTGTACGTGAAAGAAATGTTCGAGTGTTGAAATGTTTCCGTTATTTATTGCAGGTATGTAGTGTGTACTCTCTTCGTGATGCAAGTGAAAGCTGTCTGCGTGCGTGCGAACAATATCTTATCAACAAAACAAATGTTTACCAAAATTTCATACCAGATATAAAACCTTAATAATTGCGCCCACTCGGATTATAATAGTAATAATCATCATTAAAAAAAGCTTAAGTGATAAAAACTATAGAGTTTTTATTGAGGGAGAGAAAAAGAGAAAGGGAGTTTCTGAAACCTTAATTATTGTTGCCCGTACCTGCTGCGGCAAACCTCTTTTACCTTTCCGAGAAAACTCTTTGGTCCCTCCGATGTGTCACGATGATGGCCCAGGTATGCAGCAGAAAGAGAGACAGAGAGAGATGGAGGAATTCGAGCACGCGACTTACGTAACGACGTTTTCGTATGCAAAGGCGTTCTTTTAAATTCTTCCTCCTCGTTGCGGCGATGTGCTGTGTGTGTGATGCAATCAGAGTTTAGCGGTCATTAGCAACAAGCGCAACTGTTGGTTGGTCTCTTTCTTCGGTACAAACGCACGTATTTGAACAACGAATTAGAAAAGAGTTTTGGAAACGGTTGCGGAAGTCTCTTTGCTTGCCTATCAATTGGATATTGTAATGTTTTCCACGAATCTTTATTATACAATTAGCGAAACTGGTTTATTTAAAAACATAATTTCATTATTTTTTTTAATGAAATCTAATTAACTGGAACAAAGGTATTCATATTTGGTCTATACTGAAATCCCGACAACCAAAAATCCGACATTCGAAATCCCGACAGTAACTCAATCAACTTTATCGCTGCCTTTTGGGCACTCACAAATATTCGTTTTTGCGAGTGTTGATGGGTTAATTAACTAGTTAATTTTAATTTAGCATAGGTATGAAACACGTTTGTTTCCCATAAAACATAGGTTTTAATCTAAACAAAAGAATATCAATCTTCTATTTTATTCACGCTCATTTTTTAAATTCATTTGTCTTACGTCTATATCATATAAGAAAAATACTGTCGGGATTTTAACACTGTCTAGATTATAGTTGTCGAGATTTTAACACTGTCTAGATTATTATTGTCGATATTTTAATTGTCGGGAATTCTGTTTCGATTCATATTGTACACATTTGGTTCAAAAAGTTTATATATAATTACAATAAATAAGAGACATAAAAATATTGATTATTACTATTAAAAATAATAAATATATATATTTTACTTAAAATTTCACGTGTTACAACATTATGCAAGTTTTTTCAAAAAATATTTAATTATATTTTAGTTTTTGCATATTTCAAATGAAAATACAGATATTGAAGTAAATTGTTGTCAAGTAAAAAAAATATTTGATAATTTAACGAAAGTTTAATGTCGTAAATTCTAATTGGATTGATGATAATTTCTTGACACTGTACTTATTCTTATAAGAAATACGGCTGAAAAGGGAAAGTTTTTAACAAATATTATCCAATTTCTTTGTTTTCGTTTCATAAACTTTTTTTTTGTTTTAACACAAATTGGGAAACTCTGAATCAGATTGAAAAGTAAACGTTTGCAAAGTTGTTTTTTTTTACTCAAACTTATTACCATGGTAATTATATAATAAACTTATTGATATTATTTGTTTGTTTTCGTTTCGTAAACTTTTTTTTGGTGTAATTTTAAGACAAATTGGGGAAACTCCGAATTAGATTAGTAAAAGTAAACTTTTAAAGAATGTGTGTGCGTTAATTAAATGGAAATTTTGAAAACGTAACTAAAGCGTTTCGATTGATAAATATCTATGAGTCATATGATGGAAGACTGTCAACATTGCGGTCACTTTCTTTCTTTCTCACCTGATTCATACCTGGAATACCCGAATGCACGATTCCCAACATTTTAATTATCGCTCAATGCCGTTTCTGAGATACATACACATTTCTTTCATTTGTACATACCACACGCGTCCTCCCCTCATCGTCTGAATCATCAATTCATGGTAGTAAATCAGCGTCGGAGAGCGGACCGGTTCCGAGCCTCTTCTCCACCACTCTCGCTCGATGCGTTCCACAAACAACAACAACAACCACCACCAGCATTGTCGTGGGTATTAAATGTAATTTCATCGACATTTCGGATACGTGCAGGTTCTTCGTTTACGTGTGCTATTATTATTAGTATTACTATTGACAGCAATACGAAGAGCAGACGTATTTTTAGCTGGAAGAGCGTCCAATTGGAACGTACAGAGACGCAGGTGCCGTCTCCACGCGGAACGTATTTTATGAATATGTATTTACGACTGTCAAAGATGGAGCTCTTCTCATCTGCTCAATACGGGCAAAGACAACAATGTTTTATTTTTATTCTGTAATTATTTTGTTATTGATGTATAGTAATGATTTCAAAACTACAATTCAACTACGCACTTATAAAACTTTAAAACAAAAACTATCACCATGGTATTTTTTTTGTCGTTATTGACATTGACAATTTTTGTTCAAAAAGTGGCATAGTCGTTTTTTTAGAAAACTAATTACCATAGTTATGATCTAATATCCTTATTGACATTTTTTGTTCAAAAAGTTACATAGCCGTTTTTTTAATACAAAACTACTATTGCCATGGCATTGTCCATTTTTGTTCAAAGTGGTCGCAAAGTTGTTTTTTTACATAAACTTACTATTACCATGGTAATTATCTAATAACCTTATTGATATTATTTAATTGTTTTTAAAAAGTTGCATAGCCGATTTCTTTTACAAAACTACTATTACCATAGTAATGGTGTAATATTTTTATTGACAATTTTTGTTCAAAAAGTTACATAGACGTTTGTTTATATAAAACTACTATTGCCATGGACATTTTTAACAATTCTTGTTCAAAACGGTTGCAACGGTTACTCAAACTTACTATTACCATGGTAATTATCTAATAACCTTATTGATATTATTTAATTGTTTTTCACAAAGTTGCATAGCCGTTTTTTTACAAGACTAATACTACCATGGACATTTTAACATTGACATTTTTTGTTCAAAACGATTGCAAAACTATTTTTTACACAAACTTACTATTACCATGGCAATTATCTAATTAACTTACTGATATTACTTATTTTTTGTTCAAAAAGGATACAAACTGTAAAGTTTAGTATATGCATTTAATACCTTTAATTAACATAAAATATATGTCTGTTTATAACAAAGTTTAAAGTTTAACTATTAATAATAATGAAAATTACAACTGACATTGAGTTTTCTTTTATTATGCAATTTTTATGTTGCAATAAAAATTATTATTTATAGAAAATGACAATTTTTGTAGAAAATAAGTTTCAAATTGTAGGGGTTTATTTGCTTCCTAATAAAAACTACAATTCTAATAAGATCTTAGAAATCTTCTATATTTTTAATACACTAACATTAATTTAACGTTTGAAAGAAACAATAATAAAGTTAATCTAATTCATTTTTCTCTTTTTTTAATTAAAGAACATTACATTATGATATTTAGTTCATTCGTTCAATTAATACAATTAAATACATCAAATTTATAAATTTCAATTTTTTTTGTTTGATTATAGAAGACGGTAATAAAAAAAATAAACACAGACGTGAAGAGAAAAATCGATGATTTATAGCTTATTCAGATTATTTTGAAATTACTTTATACAACTGGACACACTTGAAGATTTGTAGCTGAGTTTAGTTTCATGATTCCCTAAGAAGGAAATAAGCTTACTATTCTTTTCGAGATTTATAATGACACCTTTTTAAATTACTAAATAGTCGCTTACAGTAAATTGCTTTATGAAAGGATTGATGATGATTTAATAGAAATATCTCTTCGTTTTTTATAATACATTTAATGATGTTTTAATGAAACGTTTTTATTAAATATATTTGATAATGATGATTTCAATCGATTTATCACTTATTTTTTTATTATTCATTTGATTATAATGAAAATATCTCTACATATTACGTACTATTTTTTTCGAATTATTAATATAAAAATATTGCATGAAAAAGATTGTATCGCAACAATGCACATGTCTTTATTTGGAATGAACAAAGACTTGTTTTCTTTTTTTTTATGGGGGGTGAAGACAATGGTTGGCACAGTGTCAAACGGCGACGTAAATCACGAAAGAAATGTACGTAAATTTTGAGCTCAGCATATGGTTGGACGACATCAAAGGATTTTCGCTCTTTCTAGAATAACTGGAACAATTTCAAATTCAAACTTCCTAAACACAATTTCCTTTACATTTTCCAGAGAATTTTGTTGATTTAACAATTCGCATTTTCTATGATTTATATTAGAAATATTCAATTGCACATTTTGTGTTGTAAATACATAATTTTCGTTTATAAAAGTAACAACAGTTTGAAGCAAATTTTCATCCTAATCCTCAATGTTTTCTTAATTAATGTCGTAAAATTTAACATATATTATAAGAATATGTATATTTTAGTTTTCTACATTATTTTAAAGCAAATTTTTAGAATAATTTTATTCACAATCTGTTCATTAATGTGAACATTGAGTAAATTTAAGATCGCGGTTATCCATCTTTCTCGGTGGATAGTTACCATTATGATGATTCTAAACATTAATAATTACTTAAATCTATATACTAAATCTTGAGGTTTGCAACGTTGTTTGTGGTTTCAATGTTCTCGAGTAGACCAATAGCCAGAACATTAGTATGTGAATTCAGTCTATCTTTGTATCTAATACTAAATGTTGCTATTGTATCCTCAACCATATCTATATGAAGATCTTCCTGTATTTGTTTATTTCTGACTAACCATGTAGTCCTAATAATATTTCTTAGGCATTTTGTATGTTCGATTTACTGGCTGCACCCCACAATTGGTTGCCATACGTTCACACTGGTTTCAGTATTACTTTGTATATAAGTAATTTATTTTCCACTGATAATTTCGACCTTTCCCTAGAAGCTAGTAGAGTTTTCTAAACTTTATTTCTAATTGCTCCCTCTTAGCCTGAATATAATCTTTCCAGATGAGTCTTCTGTCTAGATGCATGCCTAGATAATTGATTTTTGTTGCTTTGGACACATCTTGTCCATTAAGTCTTACAATTGGGCAGGTAAGACACCTTCAGCATGAATGTGATATGCACAGATTTCATTTCTTATCTTTCCTGTAGATATTCGGATGCTACTGCTGGATTCTCATCTGATGCCAAGCTTGCTGTGTCATAAGCGAATATTGCAATCGTAGTATTATTAGTTTTAGGAATATCTTCCTTGTATAGATGGTAAAGCAGTGGTTCTAAAACACTTCCCTGTGGCACCCCTGATTCTGTTGGGTATAAATCGGTGTATTCGTCTTCTATTTTTACGTGAAATATGGCAAGTTCTTTTTTATTTTGTATAGGAGATGCCAAACTTAGTTAAAAGCTTTCAATATGTATTATATGAATTTGTATAAATATATTATAAATCAATAAATAATTAGAAGATTTCACAAAATCATCGTTTTTCCTATTAATTTGAAAAAAAATCACGAAATTTTTACTAATATTTTTCGAATTATTATATCAAAATTATGATTACAAGAATCATTAACAAATCTTTCAACACTTTCATATTCTTTGAGGCTTTCAAACTCTTTATAATGGATTATTATAATACAAAAACTCTGTAAACCGGATTTTGAAAGCCGCGCACGTATTTATAATTCTAATCCGAAAACCGAAAATCCTCGAACAAAAACCTGCGAATAATTACGTTTCTTTAAGCAAAGCCACGTTCGATTCCTCCAAGGTTTTGTCTATATTTTATCACGCAAACTACATCGACAATTCTAGGTGAGACTTCTTAAGTCATTTTGATCGTATTTACGATTGAAATGCGCGCAAGACATGGCATGTTAAGCTACACCACCGATCGTTCTTTATTTACAAAAAAAAACATTCTCGTTGTGTGTATTCTAAACATGCCTTGATTAATTTCGCTTTGGAAAATAACGGCCTTCGTGTCCATTTAACATTTATAAGTTTAATGCGATTAAAGTCTAGACGACATGGAATATGTATGTATATGTTCTGCTTGTATTTCGAATTACATGACGCAAAAGTTTTTGCCTGCACAAATTCATTAAATAGTCTTGAGAGTTTCTAATAGATTTATTTATATGCCAATGGAAATCATGCGACTGCAAAATTTCACTCAACGATATTTGTTTTTTTTTTGTTGTTATTATTCACAACAAAACGATCATGTTTTTATATGCTCGTTCCTACCCAGTTTACGAGACGTTTCTCTTAATAAAAATTGTACATAATGCAAGAAACGTTGATGACATTCGTCACACAAAGTTAAACAACATTTGTTATGAATTCGACTTAAATAGGTGATTTTTACATTTAGCCAATTCTTTTTTAAACAAAATAATTGTCCTGAACATATATTTTCTACAGTGCTTTATGGTAAATTATAAAGTTAAGCAACGTTTTTTATCAATTGCACTTAAATGGGTGACTTTTACTTTTACCAATTTAACTTAAACAAAAGTTTATTTACACAGAAACATATGTTTAATGTATTTTTTTTAAACTTTTATTATATATTCACAAACTGCCAACATCTCTGGCTATAAGTTGAATGTTGTATTTTTTTTAATTACATTTTACATCTTTTAAATTTATTTGATAGGTGATTGATAGATGATTTTGTAATTTTTAAGGAAACAAATTTACCTGAAAATCTTGCATTTCTTAAATTAATTTGAGATAATTTAAGTATTAAGCAACGTTTTTAAACCTATTTGCCTCACGACTCAATATACTGAGGGGTTTTCTGCAGTTTTTCGCTTTGACACAAGGTGACAGCTGTCATTTTACGACCCATTAAAAAAATATTACGTCTCAATTTTTGGGTTACGATTCGCGACGCATAGGTTGAGAAGCGCTGTGGTTTACCTACAGAAAGTTAAGCAACGTATTTTGAGAATAGTAATTGGAAAGATGATTTTGCATTTAGATAACTTTCTATAATAAATTATAACTAACGATTTTTGTATCAAATCTATAAATCGGCATATAAATATGTAAAGTACGTTAGTTACAATAATTCAATAAGATAGATATTTCTAATGCCATTTCTAAGAGCGAAAAATGATTTTTTATAATTTAGTTAAAAAAAATCTCGATTACTTAATTATTTTAACGTCGAGTTAATTAAGTTGATAATCATATCGTTTTTCATTAGCATCAGACGGTAATTCCGGTAAAATAAATTATGAAATGTAGATTAATTGTTTGCTCTTCGAATTCAACCTTGGGTGTATTGGCTAATGATCTAATTATATTTTGTATGTTTTTTTTATAATGTAAGGTATAATTAATTAGTGTTTAAATCTTAACATTTCAATGTCTTTCATTAATATTATTTCTGTTTATTGAATTTTTTCATAGCAATAATATTGTTGTTTGTTAAAAACGATGTTTTTCTTCATTTTTTCAAATCTCATTTTGTACGGTTTTAATTGTGGTCATTTAATTCCTCAATTAGTCCGGTTTAAAACAGTTAACGGAACCGATTACCCGCACTGTGCGAAGTGTTGTGTTGTTTTTTTTTTAAACCAAACAACGTAGTTTATGTAATATTTCGATTATTAAGAAGTTATGAATTTCGGGTCGTGATTTCAGTTGGCTTAGAGCAAAATTGGAGTCGACTTGACATTGACCGAGTTCGTTTAAAGTTTAGTTTTTTTTTTGTGCCGACGAAAGTGAAGAAAGTGATACGAGATGCAACAACAACAACAAATTGAAATTCATCTTAGTAATTGTGTGAACGTGGAAAAGTCACCATTCACAAGAGATATCCAATTGCCGACTTATATTCAAGAAACATTGGCAATTGGCTGCAACCCACTAATGGATACGATCCGAAATGTGTCAAAACTCGGAGTTTATATCATGCGAATGGATCGAGGATTCTCTTAATATAATTACGGCCATCTGGTATCTGTCGTCACTTGAAGCCAGTAGCGTACACACACATTTACGTTGTTGCTTTTTTTTTCTTCCTTCTTTCATCTTCTTTTCCTCGTCGACATTTTAAGTGCTGACTTAATCTAAAGTACAGAGCTGCTGTTTCTCCCTCCCCCTACTCCTCACGGTTGCTCTTCTTAACTCAGAAGCAAAGGCGTCTCAGATCCTGCAAGATAAACGTAATTGTCATTTGACCCGATGACGTCACGCGAAATTACTTAACATTCGGCGCGCACCGAAACACTGAAATGTTCGTACTTGAAAGTGTTTTGATGGTTTATGAAACGTACTCCGTACATGTGTGTTGCAGCTGAATAATTGCTGTCTCAGCTCAAATTATATATTTTTCGAATTAAGTACGAAATGTTGAAATTTAGGGTTAAATTAATTTATGTTTTTTAATGACTTTTAATTGGTTTCTTAGCAACGATCAAAATTACCTCTGTTTCCGTTTAGAATTTTCATTGTTTTTTCACATATATTTAAGCTCGAATTTCGAACGAAATACATGAAAATATTAAAAGAAAGCTAAAATTTTAATTCTCTTTCAATTTTCTGATTTATCTCACATAGAATTGTTCAAATATTTAAAAAAAACGCAAATTCAGGACGAAATCAATTAAATTTTCCTTAACATTTAATTGGTTTCCTAGCAACGATCTTTATTTAGATTTATCTTTCGTAAAGCTGAAATAATAAAGAGATAAAGAAATACACAAATTTGGGACAATATAAATGATTTTTTCAGTGACATTTCAATTGATTTTTAATTGGTTACTTAGCAACTATCAATAACAACTGCTGCCTTTCTCGCTTTATTTCATACATAATTCTTACTTTGCAATTTGTAGGTGACAAAGAAGAAGAAAGTTGTAACAAAATAATTGAATAATCGTGTTTTTTGCCACATAGAATTTAGCTCAAATATTAAAAACAACGCGATTTAAGGATTAAATATTAAAAAAAATTTTGATGTATCTTTCGTAAAGCTGAAATAACAAAAGAAATATACAAATTTATGACAATATAAATGATTTTTTCAGTGACGTTCCAATTTATTTTTAATTGGTTACTTAGCAACGATCAATAACAACTCTATCTTTCTCGCTTTATTTCATACATAATTCTTACTTTACTTTTCGCAAAAGATAGAGAAGAAAGTTGTAACAACGTAAATAATAATTGTAGTAATTGAATAATTGCGTATTGCAACAAATAATTTAGCTCAAATTTAGGACAATATAAATGATTCTTTCAGTGACATTTCAATTAATTTTTAATTGGTTACTTAGCAACGATCAATAACAACTCTATCTTTCTCGCTTTATTTCATACAGAATTCTTACTTTAATTTTCGCAGAAGATAGAGAAAAAAGTTGTAACAACGTAAATAATAATTGTAGTAATTGAATAATTGCGTTTTGCAACAAATAATTTAGCTCAAATATTAAAAAAACTCGATTTAAGGACTAAAATATTAAAACATTCTGATATTAACCATGTAATGTTCAAATTCAGGACGAAATCAATTAAATTTTCCGTGTCATTTCAATTGAAATTGAATTGGTTTCCTTTATTTTGATTTACCTTTCGTAAAGTTGAAATAATAAAAAAAAATATATAAATTTAGGACAATATAAATAATTCTTTCAGTGACATTTCAATTGACTTTTAATTAGTTACTTAGCAACGATCAATAAGAACTCCTACCTTTCTCGCTTTATTTCATACATAATTCTTACTTTACAATAAATTTATAGGTGACAAAGAAGAAAGTTGTAACAAAGTAATTGAATAATCAGGTTTTTTGCCACATATAATTTAGCTCAAATATTAAAAACAACGCGATTTAAGGACTAAAACATTCTGATATTAACGATGTAATGTTCAAATTCAGGACGAAATCAATTAAATTTTCCGTGACATTTCCATTAAAATTGAATTGGTTTCCTTTATTTTGATGTATCTTTCGTAAAGTTGAAGTAATAAAAAAAATACACAAATTTAGGACAATATAAATGATTCTTTCAGTGACATTTCAATTTATTTTTAATTGATAACTTAGCAACGATCAATAACAACTCTATCTTTCTCGCTTTATTTCATACAGAATTCTTACTTTACTTTTCACAAAAAATAGAGAAAAAAGTTGTAACAACGTAAATAATAATTGTAAGTAATTGAATAATCGTGTTTATTTTTTTCTCTCTCTTTTGATTGCCATTCCAAGCGCATTTTTTATTTTCATTTTTGTGTTCGAGTGTCCTTGCGTTTCCGTTTCTCATCGAGTTTCAAACGGTACTGAATATATGGATTTCCTGCAATTGAAACCTAAAGAAAAATATGTACAGTTCTTTCCCTCCGTCTTTTTATACGGACTTTCCATCGACGGATGCTGCTTTTAAAAATAAATTTATATTACTCCTTCGTGCTCTTAAGAAGTTCACTTCTGTATGTTTACGTTTACATTTGAAGAAATATCGATTTGAGAGGAAGAAATTCACACAATTTATATGTGCTTTTAAGAAGTTCAGTTTTTTTTCTATGTTCAAATTTATTTTCGTGGTAATAAAATAAAGATTTGAGAAGAAGAGAAAATTTTTCAAGCTTTGTAGAAAAGTTTATATTTTCGTAGTAAAGAAATGTCGATTTTGAGAAGAAATTATTTACAGAATTTATATTACTTCTTTTATATTTTCATCAGAATAGTGAAGAAATGTTATCGATTGAGAGGAAGAAATTTACACACAATCGAATGATTTTCTACCGCGAACAGCTGTGCGCGTTTTATGCAAAGATTGCGATCGCAACAAAAGATCCTCTGGTCGCAATTTACATTTCGTGGATCGCTCAGTCTTTGTCCTAAGACAACTTGAAGCAAATAATTCTAAGTCCATTACATTTAAAAAAGTTTATTACAAATTAATTTCATATTGTTTTTTAAACTATATACTTTTTTTTACATTTTAAGTTTACTTGTAGTAATATGAATCTGATGAGTAAAATTGTTAAAAATGCTTTACACATAATTTCCCATTCATACAAACCTTAAAATTTGTAGAAAAACATTTTCTTAAGA
The DNA here is from genome assembly GCF_001412225.1 of Nicrophorus vespilloides. Lineage (NCBI taxonomy): Eukaryota > Metazoa > Arthropoda > Insecta > Coleoptera > Silphidae > Nicrophorus > Nicrophorus vespilloides. The sequence goes on from NW_017096720.1 coordinate 75,761, forward strand.
CGAAATACGTTAACTTTATTTGAATTTATATCGATTTACAATTTAATTTGAAAAAAACTTTAGAGAATTGTAGAGAAATAAAGCTATTAATCGATTTGTGGAAGGCCACGGTCATGAACCGCTTTTGTCTGGCTTTCGCTGCTCAATAAATGAGTTTGTTTCTCTGCGACACAAAGGACGAATTGACCGTTTTGAGTGTAGTAACCCCCCTTCAGAAAGGGAACAGAAAACTCTTAGGAGACAGACGGACTTTATCTGAACATCAGAAAATGCAAGTTTAAACTCGTCTATTGACACAAAGAAGGTATAAATACACTTATAATATGCTCCTCCTCCGGAGACATCATTACCTTTTGTTACGCTCACTTATCTTCTTGATGGTTTGCCAAAAAATAATTTGATTTTATCTACCAACTAATTATGTCATAAATTTTAGTTTTCTTTAATATTTTTTTATTTCATACGTTTTGTAGAAAAATAGATTTTCCACGAATCCAGCGATTCTCAAACTGTGGGTCGCGAAATGACAGCTGTCAAAGTGTCACAATTTTGTATTATAAACAATTGAGTCTTGGTACAACTGCAAACAATAGTGTTCATAATTATTGAGAAATTAACGAAAACGTATATTCAGTCTTATTCACACACTTTTATTGTATAATCTCATTTTTGACAAGGAATTTCTGGACATTGAAAACAGATGCAGCTATGAGTTTACGATCATTTTATTTGATATAGTTTTAGCTCCAACTTGCATACTTAATATTGTAAATGACTTTTATAACTATTGAGAAATTAACGAAAATGTAAGGACATTACAATTCAAACTTTTAATTTTATAATCTCATCTTTGACAACGAATTACTGGACATTGAAAACAGATACAGCTTTGAGCTTACGATCATTTCATTTGATATAGTTTTATCTCCAACTTGCATACTTAATATTGTAAATGACTTTTATGACTATTAAGAAAATAACGAAAATGTAAGGACACTACAAATCTCAAACTTATAATTTTATAACCTCATCTTCGACAACGAATTACAAGATATTGAAAACTAATACAGCTTTGTACTTATGATTATTTTATTTGGTGTAGTTTCAGCTTTAATTTGCATGTTTAATATTATAAATAAGACTGATGATTATCGAGGAATCAACAAAAATTTATGAATGCGCTTAAAATTTACTAAATGTCACAATTTTGTATTATAAACAATTGAGTCTTGGTACAACCTGGATCGCAAAATGGTGAAAAAACGCTGCTTTTAACAACATTTAAATTCCTATTTTTATTGTTGAACCTGACCTAAGACTTTCACAGCAAAACGTCCTCGATTTTAATACTAAAATCTGTTTGCTTTTTATGATAAACTTTGTTCAAATGTCATTACCACATACAAAAAAAAAACTATACAATTTCAAGCTAAATATAGTAATGTTTTAATCTATTGAATAATACTTAATTTGCATTGTTAAAAATGAATATGAAATTCACAATTTGCATTTATATTGCATAAATCATACAAAATTATCCAACTTTTTTTTTCATTTCTGAAGAATAAACAGTAAATTTTCACTTAATATTTATTATCAACGTTTTTATTGTAATTTTGAAAATATTTTGTTATTTCAATTAATTTTCTGATTATTGTCTCATGATTATTACGTAACAAAAATATTGTTTTAAAGTTCTTTTTTCTTGTTACAACAGTAATCCATAGGTAATAGTGATATTTCCAAGGAAACCATATCGAATAACACACAATGTTACAACAAGTAATTCACATACACATCCGATTTGTGTATTATAGCAACGACCTTAACTGCTTTATAAATACACGCAATATTGATTTCTGTTATTAAGGTTTCTTTTAGCAAACAAACAAATAATACGAGAAGAAAAAAAGTACGTCTCTTCGTCGCGTCGTGTGCTAATAATTACGTTCCCGGAACGAGTGTGAATATCCCGTCGTGAGACTAATTGAACATTGTTTAATTTGGAAGACTTATTCTGTTACTTTATTACTTTTCAAATGCTAAACAAAATAATTAAATACTTTAGCAGTTAATAATGGAAATTGTTTTTTACATACCTCAACTTTGTCTGAAAATTACTAGAAATTCCATAGAGACACACCTAAATATTATCATTTTATTTCATATAGTTTTCTCTTTAATTTTCTTCTACAATATTATAAATAATGTTCATAATTATTGAGAAATTAACGAAAACGTATATTCTGCCTTATTCACATAAAAGTGTGTTGTATAACCTCATTTTTGACAAAGAATTTCTGGACATTGAAATCAGATACAGCTTTGAGCTTATGATCTTTTTATTTGTCATAGTTTTACCCTCAACTTGCATTCTTAATATTATAAATGACTTTTTTGACTATTGAGAAATTAAGGAAAATGTAAGGACACTACAATTCGCAAACTTATAATTTTATAACCTCATATTTGACAACGAATTACTGAACATTGAAAACAGTTACAGCTTTGAGCTTACGATCATTTTATTTGATATAGTTTTATCTCCAACTTGCATACTTAATATTATAAATGACTTTTATGACTATTGAGAAATTAAGGAAAATGTAAGGAAACTACAATTCGCAAACTTATAATTTTATAACCTCATCTTTGACAACGAATTACTGGACATTGAAAACAAATGCAGCTTTGTACTTATGATTATTTTATTTCCTGTAGTTTCAGCTTTAATTTGCATGTTTAATATTATAAATAAGACTGATGATTATCGAGGAATCAACAAAAATCTATCAATACGCTTAAAATTTACTGTAAATTCATAACGTAATTATAAATTTATAAATTATATGACACGATAATTTCATTATAAATGCGAAATTGATGTAACCTTTGAACGATGCAAATAAAATGATTGCTTAGAAACTGCGACCAACAATATTATTTAACGCGATTCCATGGTAACGCTCATTAATTACCCTCAATTAGCATAGTTAAAAGTGAAACGAGGCGTCACTGCATCGTTTGCATTAACAACAAAAGTGAAACAATTAAAATAGGAAAACAATGCAATGCATTGTCGAACGGAATGGATGCACTCATTCAATATCTAAGTTATTTAACTTTAGATATTGCATGAAAGTCCATTCCAACTGTTGTCGTTTTCGATTCAATTTGATTCGTGTCGTTGGTGCGCGCGCGAGAACAAGAAACTTGTTCGAAATGCATACGGCACGAATCGAAATGCAATAAATAGATGCCATCACGTCCTCCTTCACCTGATATAAATAAATCGAGATGGGCGATTCTTTCTGTTCTCCGCAGCAGGAATTTTTTGTTTCAAGAATTATGCAATTTCGAAATTAATAGCGTTCATAGCAATAATAGCAGCAGTAGCAGCAGCAACCTTCGAGTGAGAGTCCACCGATGTTTCCAGCGAATTTCGTATTACTTCATCGTTCTGCTATTTATATTTATACATATATGTACGACGTCGACGACTGCAGATCGGCCGACGCGAAAAACCAACAATAATAACAGAATGTTTACGGAACGAGATTAGTTCATTAGGAGGCGATCATAACTGGATGTGTGATTATTACTCGAGTGCTATTTTAAGGCACCGACCGGGATTGAGATTAAGCATGTGCGTGTACTTGTTTTGGTTAACTATATAGTAATTAGTGCACAGAGTTTCCTGCTTCTTTTTTTTTTCTTCTTGCTAATACATGTTGCTTCTTTTTTTTCTCTTTCGGTGTATGTTTGCGTGTTTACGTTATCCGATGAACACATGCTCGAGCTGAAAGTTATTGTTGTTTGTTGCTTTCTTTGCAGATCCGTTGAGCGATGTCGGGCTTGACGTTGTCCAGCAGCTCCGGAGGGCCGACGACAGGTGTACCGAAAGGTGCAGTGGAGTTCACTGAAAGTTCTGGTAGAGCTCTGAAGTTGCAGACCGATGGACCGCACCTGGTCAGCATGGGTGGGGACAGGCTCAGCACCGCGGTCACTCTGCATCCCTTACCTTCAGGTAAACCTACAAATCTGCCGGCAGCAACTATTCACAATAAAAATCGTAACAGTTATAACTACACTTTCTATGGTCGCTGAGTGGTGTAAAAGTGCGTTTACTGCTGCATCAAGTTGTATGGGATTATAAACAGGGGTAGGACAAATACAGATATTTTTACATTCCTTCAATTTACAGAAAACTCTGCAAGTTGTAAAAGTAACGTGTTGTTTTTATTATCATTACTTCAAAGTATTTACACTGTCAAACTTTTTTTTTCTTTTCAAACTACTCAAATTATTTATATTTACATTGGTAATAATAATATTGATTTCCATTCTTGAGAAATTCAATTGTAAACATTTCGAAAATCATGAATTCTTCTGTTATTTTATACAAAATTATTCCAATTTTTGTATAGCATAGCATTGCAACTGTCATTAGTAACTTAGCAACCACAGAGCGTCCTTAGCAATAGCGGTACCGTCTTTAGTAACAAGGATAACGTTCTTAGTAACTTAGCAACAACGAATAATTTCTTGTTTTAATGAAAACTTAATTGAGAATTATAACCACAAATAAATTTACAATATCTTAGATTAAAGTTCAGTTTAAAAGATAATATCTTGAGTAAAATAAATTTCTACAGACTTTGAAATAATTTTGCAATCATCTGGTTTTTTGTAAAATGCTTCGATTTCCTCCTTTCAAAAATCAACAAGGATGATTCAATAGAATTGAATAACCGCAACAATTGTCTTCAGTAATCTATGCTTCATGAATATACGAAAAAATATGCCAATTCATTCGAATTGATTTTTCTTGTATTTTCATTCAATAAAATTTTCTCATTTCCCAATAACGGTTACTTAATATATCTTTGCTATTATTCAAATTGTTAATTAAAATTATTTCAGTGCAATTCATTGGATTTTTCTAATTAATTCTTTACTTGTAAATACTTCTGGTTTCTTACATTTAAAATCGGCAACCCAATTAACAATTGTTAATATATTCTAAGAAATATATTCTAAGAATTTCGTGTCTTTCGTTTATTATGAGGAATAAATTGGATTAATTCAGTAATTAATCTCAAAAATAATTCTTTATAATCATTTCAAAGATGATAAGATTGTTTATAAATGTTGCTGTAGTTAATATTAAGTTTACTCATATTTATCATAATTTGTTATGTGTTAATATTATTGAAATCTATAATGATCTGTTACCTAGACAACAGTAATTTAATAATGTAATAACTGCTTGTAACTGAAGAGCTTCCGAGAGTAGAAATCACTTAAGCTCTTCGGAAAGGAAGGAACCCCTTCGATAAGAAGTGGAGGAGGCCAGGAAGTGCTTTTCAAAAACAAGTAGACGTTAAGGAGGAAGGACAAGTTGTTAATTAGTAAAATACAAATTGTGAGTCGGTCGTAGGTGTTTTCGTGTGTATATATTTATAAATATGCCTATGTACGTTTCTAAATTTAAAACGTTCGCATTACTCTAAATCCGGTGCTCGTTGTGTTACGCCAAGTGAAGGGGGAAATTAATGAAGAAGCAAAAAAAAAAGATGAGTTTGAAGTTGTGGTGGTGTAGTAGCAGCATGGAAGAGCGGAAGATGAAAAGCCGCATGCGGTGGAGTCCGAAAAAACATTACCGAATCTATATTAGAATATGAGTGCAGCAGATGAGAGGAAGAGTAAAACACGAAGCGAAATGAAATGAAGAAAGCGAGAGGACAGGAAACGACGCAAAGGAAAAGAGCGTTTGGGCATTAATTTAGCCTGCGGTAATTAAGTTCGTCTTGGACTCATTGTCGGGCATATTTTTAGTGCGCGCCCGCCGATGATCATCATTATCATGACCGTCTATGTTGTGTGCGTGCGGAGGTTCAGGTTCAACAAGACAAACTGTCTCGGATGATGCATTATTTTAGGCACCTGAATGAAGACGGATATAGATTTTTGGAACGTAGCTCTTGTAGTCTCTTGTATTTAATACAATTTATATGTACCTCAGGGACAACCGACAAACAAATCACAATTAGGGTAAAGTTTTGCTGATTCGATTTATATACATTTTTTTTTCTGAATGGAATGAGAATGCGTACGTTGCAGGCAGGGGGATTCCATTTAAGTCACCACTACTCACTCGCACGATATTGTCTGGGGTCATGACTCATTCGAAACGTTTTTCCCTCCATCCAACTACACCATACAACAATGGGTCCGTCTCTATTTTCCCCAAATAGCTGTTGTATTTGAACGCATTGAATTCATCGCGTATTATAAATAGATTCGCATCCGCTTTTACAAACAAATGGTTGAATTAGATTTTGTGCTTCGCATTTGAGCCACAACGTACACGTACGTACGAAGGCTCAAATGAAATAGATAATTTGCAATTCTGAAATTAGTTTTTAGTCCGGTTCCCAGAAACTCGACCGTTTGTAAACATCATTTAATCGTTCTTCTCGCTATATCCAGATGACTCAATCATCATAACACTTTTACCATTATTTATATTATATACATTTCAAATTCACATCTGGATTGAATCATAATTAGACATTTAACATATTTATATCAATGTTAAATTTTAAGTATTTTAAGTAATTTAAGATAAAAATTATTTTGTGTAGAAACAATGAAAGTCATCATAGACATATTGATATAAATTGTTGAAAATATATTTTTTTAGTTTTATTAATCCTTTGAAATATGTAAATAGAAACAAAATGCACGATTCTAATCGTTATATGAATTCATATTTAATTACAAGTTGTTTATTGACATTTCATTGTTTATTAATTACAAAGAACAATTGAATAGACAGGCATAAGCGATTATGTTGACATATTGTTTTTTTTAATTTTCATTTTATTATTTTAATTAATTGCATGTAAAAATGTAAAAACATGAAAATTATAATCAAAAAATTAATTTAAAATTATTTTTTCTCTATTTATTAAACAATTGCAAGAAACAAATGAACGGACAAAAAGTAATTAAATTACAAGTTGATTTTTGCAAATTTAATTTTGTATTGTTTATTATTTCCTTTATTACAAAATTGAACATTCAAAATTATAAAGTAACAAAATTCCATTAAATCAAATGTTTTTAAAAAACTATTCAATATAACATGAACATTCACTCATCTTATATTAGAATTCGCTGTTGTATATAAACAACATGAAAGATAATTAATCCAGGTGTTTTCTTTTTGTCTAAAACTTAATACTTCTCTTCGTAAACGATCTCTTCTCACGTCCGGTAATTACGCACAAAAGTAGATTGGATAAGGTGATTAAATGGGATAGCGGCTTACGTTCATCATCCTCTCTAGATTGTTTTTTTTTCTTCTTCAACTTCTTATTCGTGTCTTCCTCGCGCCCCAACACTTCAAAAGAAAACGATTGAAGAGTGCCGCTGTTGCGGATGACTCTTGGATATAAATAAAGCGAGGTTTGATGCTGCCTGCCATTTCGACCAGATCGAATCTCATCATCGTTTATTTAAAGATCTTCGATGCGTTTTGCCTCTCATTATTACCTAATTATCGCAGTCATCATTTCATAATGGTAGTAATTTTTCAAGTTCATTAGAACACGATTGTTTAATAATAATAATAAAAAATGAATCTACTTTTACATTTTAAATATGGAAACATTTTGTTTTTAATTGTTTATTGACAAAGTATGAAAGTCTTATATAAGTTAAGTAAAGTGTTGCATAAATTTATAATTAAATAAAAAACTAGAATCTAGTTTGTGTACGCCAATCTAAATATTGACAGTTTTGAAGAACTCTCGTCGTTTATTCTCATCGCATCTTTGATGTTTTGCTTATCGTTATTAACTAATTATCACTGTCATTATTAAATAATTGTGATGTCGCCTAGAAGACGATTGTTAATTACAAAAATAAAATCTAGTTTGTTTGCGTCAAAATGGATGTGGATATGTTGTTGACAGTTTTTAACTAACTTTAACAATGGAAGTTAAGTTAATTGGAAATATTACAAAATTGGTTCACTTTATTAATTAATGATTAATATAATGATTTTATATAGATTAATAATTGTTAATTATGTTAATAGTGATATAATCAAAACAGATATTAATGTTGATTGATATATCTAGGTTTGAAACTTTCTGTCAAAATTGAATGTACTTGAAGAGTGGGAGGTAGCAATAAAGTGAATACCTGCTAGAGGTATGCCTGTAAACTTATCGTTTATTGGAGGGGATACTATTATTTCCACGAAGGGTTGCGTTTTCGAGATTTCAATGCTCACTATTGGTACTTGTTTCAGGTATAATCACTTTAGGTAGCAGTCCAAAAGTGGATATAAATGTGCAAGGAACGGGCGTGCTGCCAGTGCATTGCCACATCGAGAACGTTGAGGGTGTAGTGACCATTTACCCGACTTCAGGACAAGTTTGCATCGATGGTGTTGCAACAGCTGAGCCATCTAGATTAACGCAAGGTATACTATTATCGATACTATTATTTCAAACGTAAAATAATGTACGTTGTTTCTGTTTCAAGGTGTTATTCTGACGATAGGACGTTCGAATTACATGCGATTCAATCATCCGGCCGAAGCGAAATTGATGAAATCGGTGCTTCCGAACTCCCGGATATCTATGGCCCCATTTCCATTCGATAACGTGATGTACCTGCAGAAGCAGTCCAACAAAAAGCCTCCGGTGGCGCCGAGGAGGAGTCCCCGAGAATCTATGTCCGATGAGGAACCTCCATCCAACATCATGACGAAGGTGTCGAAATTCGAATACTTAGCAGCTCAGAACTTCAGGAAGAGCATCTCGCCGAAAGTGTTTTCCGCCAATTTAGTTACAGTGAATACTCCAGCTAAAGACGTGCTCGGGAAGGCGCCTCCGGATTTGCACAATTTCGCAAAGAACATTTCGCAACCGGCTGTGAATTACTCGGATTCGGGATTCGAGGAGAAACAGAAGAACAAGACGCCCGATAGGCAGATCTTCGGCTGCAAGTCTCCCGCGTACGTGAACGTCGCTATAAACGAGGGCAAGAGCATAAACAACAAGGTGGTTCTGTTCGAGAATGGAAGCGCGCCCAAACCGCAGAATATTAATCACGAGCAACCGCACGAGTTGAACAACATCACGAGGAACTACAATCCTTCGACGACTCCGACACACAAGAACACCAATGTCAGCCACGGTCTGAACAAACCGCATTGCAGGAGTGTCACACCTACGTCGAGCGGCGATAGAACGGATCAGCAGAGGTTGAGTGGATCTCTCGGCGATCTTACCGCAAACAATTTTGAGAGTCTGGCGGTGCGGAAGAATGAGGCGGAAATCAGGAGGAATCAAGTGAGTTTTACGATTACTCTGATTATATGAGGTCAATCAAATGTTATCGTTAATAACAAATGTTTCAGGCGCAAGTGGATAGGATTAAGGAGCAGGAAATCGAGAAGGCGGAGCAGGTGAGGTTGGAGGAGATACTGAACATGTGCGCAGAGTACGACAAACAAGTACAGTGCGAGAAGTCGATGAAGCCGACACCGAATAGGTAAATAGAAATATTCTTATCTGGTTATCATCATCATAGTTTACACACGTTGACTAATCGTAACCGTTATATATATATATATATATTACATATATTTTGTTTTGCAATGTGTTTGAATCAGGATAAAAACGAACGGTTCACTGCCAAGAGATAAACGTACTTGCATTTCGCCTAATCTGCTGAGCTCGCCGGGCGGTGGATCGCCTTTACACAGCAGCTCTCCCAGCCAATCTAAAGACAATACAGTCTTCAAATTCGAGGTGGATAAACCGAACAATCACTCGTACGAGAACGTTTCCATCAACCACAATCACCAGGTGTATTACGAAACCGTCGAGATTCGTAAGCACAATATCGGGGAGGAAGGAAAGAATTGCATGAGCACCTACGAGAACGTCTCCATCAGCAACAACGGAATTCCGCATTTCCCGCAATCCCCGAGGACCAGAATCAAGACGTTCGTCACTACGAATAAAGAAAGGTGAGATTCAATTATACCGCAGAACCGTGTCCATATCTCTCGTCTAATGCCGATTACGTGAGCTGTACTCTCTTTAAATGCAGTCACTTCCTTTTCCTGATTTATTACCTTGATAAATTCACAAACGTAATAACTCAAAGCTTCTAATTAATTACACATTATAATATTGTATTATCTTAATTGAAACGAAATTTTATAAACTTAAGTCGGTTTTATAGATTAACAGTCAATACACATGAAGCCTATCTTAATATTTCCTGGAGAAAGCTATTATAATCTCTTCTATGCTCTCAATTAGTGTACATTTTTATTGGTATTATATCATGCAGCAACTGCAGTCTTTTCAATTAATTGAATACAATTATTGCTTCTACAAAGTATAAAGAAAACATAGATATAATATATCGAAAATGTAATATGATTTTATTTGTTGTTTTTTTTTTCAGTCCAACAAAGTATGAACTATTGGATAGAAATGAGCAGAACAGAGATCTAAGCAACAAACATCTGGACTCGACTTCGAATTTCAAATCGAAAACGCTGCCTCCGAAATTCATTTTGGCGATGAAAGAAGAGAAGGATTACATCCTTCAATTGGAAAACTACGAGAATCTCACGCTGAACAACCACAGCGCCAGCCTCTCGAATAATTTAAATGTTTCACAGGAAATAGGAAGCAATGACATGATTGGTCGTATCGATAGGGATGCAAATGTCCAGAAGATACAAGCGTTGCGTTCGGACCGAAAAGAGAAGTTGAACGCGATCACCAGTCTTAAGAGACAAATGGCCGAGATCGAGAGTCACGGAGAGGAATTGTGCCGAGAGGTATTTATACAATTATAAATTATGGTTAACAGTTTAAAAAACATTTTTTGTTTTTCTATTATTCGTTTAGCTCGAATTGGAGAAGGCTTTAATAGTGGGTGAATATAAATCCAAAGAGTTGGAGATCGAGAAATTGGAGCTGCGCAAAGAGCAGTTGATGAAGCGCGCTTTACGCTTAGACGAAAAGATGAATGAAAGTCAGGTGATTCAGGAGGAGGACCAAAAGATGTGCAAGGAAAAGTTGTTGGATGCTCAAGAGAATTTAAGCACTATAGAGCTTAAGCTTTCAATATTACCTAAAAGCACTCCCGATTACGACACCACCTTCGATGAGCTTCTCTTAGCTCAGGAGGTCCTCGATACGGAACGGAAGACCTTCGAAGACCTGGAGTTCCATCATTTGGAGGAGGAAGCGGATTGGCTGGCGAGTCGCGAGGAAATCCAAAGGGAAATCCTGGAATTAACCAAACGCATAGACGAATTGTCGCACCAGATAAACGATTTGGATAAGGAGAAGACTGTAACGACGAACGTGAACGCTAAGGAGTACAAAAAGATCGAAGAGAAGAGGCTGGACTTCTCGAGGAAGATCGAGGAGATCCGCAATCAAATTAAAATTATAGATGCAGAGCTCAGCGCGCTGAACAACAAAGAGTCTGACGATGAGGTGTCGACGGACAGCGACAGTGATAAAACGAAGGACACCTCCGAGGGGCGATTGCTCTCCGATTCTTCTCTGAACCAAATAAGCGATCTGAGCTGCTCGTACATCATAAGCAGCACGAAACTCATCGAGGAAGACTTCAACATGTCGCAATCGTTCAACGAGAAATTGTTCATGGACAAGTCGGTTTTGGACGATGGTTTAGGTACGTTTTATCACTTTTAATCTCCTCCGAACTGTTTACTTAACGATTGCCTTTTTAACACGCAGGTAAAAAAATCCCTAGTCAAGACGATATCGATCGCATCAGCAAAATCACCATAGATGCTCCCATTAATATGGTGGAGGATAGTAGAGGATCGCTGGGCAGGAAGACCATCGAGTCTCTTAAAGAGATTGAAAGAAACAGGCAGTTACATTTAGTCCAACAAGGTACGTGTCTTACTGTATTAACGCTACTTTCCAATTAGCGCGTAACCAACTTTTTGTGATAACACTAATTTGTTAATATGATAATTTCAGGCTCTCAAGTGATAGAAAACGAAAGACGGAGAGTATTAGCACTTAAGCAGAAAGTACAAAACGAGGTTCGCTCGAAATGGGCGCAGAGGAAGCAAGATTGCCTATCCTACAACTCCACCGGTTCAGATGAAACTCCAAATGAGTAAGTTTTGTTTGTAATCTTCAATACTAAAGTCATACCATTATCAAATGTAACTGAAAATTCAACTTCCCTTTGTCTCGATATGACACATAGAACCTTGATTCGGGATGAATAATAACAGTATTGTTAATTATTTCGAACTTCATACATTACAACAAAAAATCTCAAATTTAGTTTATATTCTGTAAGTATGCATTTTTCCTTAAAGTTAATAACGATTAGGAAACAAGTTTATTAACTATCAATAAATAAATAATTACATATATTATACAACCAATTTTTTTTCTTATCTCTCAAATTTAATACATATAAAAATTCCATTCAATGATTCTTCAATAAACAAATTAATTATATTACAAATTTATAAGAATTTAACAAAATATAGTTGATTAAAGTAAATTTTAAAAATGTAGCAATGATATGTATGAGTGTAAAGTTCACCAAAAACACACTTTAAGGATGCAAAAGCACGACGTTATTAACAATTTCTATTCTCGTACCTAAGTAAACCTAAGCTTGACTTGCCAAAAACACAGCTTAGCAACAAAAAAAACGAGTTTATAAACAAACACAATATTTAGAATTAGAATGCGTTTTGAGAGCCTCAGAGTTTATGATTAATAAAATACGCCGGGATTACGTGACTCTCACACGTAAATATATAACCTTTTTCATCCGGATTTTCCCGTTCATCAAAAAAAGAACGCACACTTTCTAAACAGCTTGAAAAATGTAGCTTATTACCGCCAAAATCACAGCACGTTTTCTTATTTATTGCATTTTCATTCAAAATAATTTCCTGAAATTGTTTGATTGTGTAATAATCTCATTTCTTTAGCATCAGATTCTAAATACAGGAAGTACCTTGACCTATAAAGTCATCGATGCCCTGTATTCCTTTCCTTTTTAGAAACAATGTGACCTTGTCCATGTGAAATATCTAAATATTATATATATAAAAACACTTTTAAAAATAGAACTAAATCGCGTGAAATAGTTTAAACATTTATCCAATTTCTAAGTTGTTTCTTTTAAAAAACAAGCTTAATTTTGCACATTATTCAATTAAATTGAATTGCAGCAATTTGCTAAGCATATTATATCATTTATGCGCATATTAAGAACATGCTATATATTGTGTTGAAAAAAACCGTAACACATTTCGTGTAATAAAAAAAAACACACACTCATGTTATAAAATCATCAACATTATTATGTTTACATATTGGGGAGATTAGAGAGGAACACCTGTTTGCATAATAAACATCGCTTCTTCGTGCGGACTTTTGACGCGCGCGTTATTTCGAAGCGCTTTTATCTAGTATAGTAGTAGCATTTACTGCAAATTCAAAATGCAGAAACTTGTATGTAGTCTAAAATCGGCGCGCGCGTGATCAAAATATTATAATAAGCGTTACATAAAAGATAAGGATCTTATCGTCGAGCTAAGAGATACATAAATTTTTCTGTCAGTCGCGAAGGTCTCGAAAGCAGTCAAGTGTCCCGAAAAAAAAACTTGGCAGTTTAACATTAAATAATAACATATAGAAAATGGAAAACATACAGAACGGTTTGGACTATTTGAAAAAGAGATTTAAGTAAGTGCGAACACGAAGTTAAGTGGTTATTGTTTACGTTTCCTTAAGACTAAAAATTGCGCATAAACGCTCGAGTTTATTATTTATCAAGTGCGAACGTGTTATTTGTTGTGCGGCTACGAAATGAATGAGGTTTTGGCTCGGAAACTCCTATACATTTTATGTCCTGTCCGAGTAAAATTAAACCACAACAAATAATCGCGTTTTTCTCGCCGAATTGATTGCATTTGCAAACATCATCTTCTACGTTTCTTTTAAACATTAGTTTTGTCGTCCTTTCCAATTAATATTAATAATATACCGGTTTTTTTGTATGCTGTTGTTTCGTATGTATGAGATATGTTAAGTGCGCGATGGCAATGGAAAAGTAAATAACAGAAAAAAATGACCTTTTCTGTTTCTAGTATTATATTACATAACGCTTTATTCTGTAGAGTTGTCCAGAGTCCGAAATTCGCGTCTCTCTTGCATTTAATGTCGAAATCAAATTTAAAACCAATTGCAATTATTAACACGTAATTTAAAAATTCACTTTCGCGTGGGAAAATCCTCTACATCTAATTCCAATTTCGAAAGCGACTCCATCACAATTTCTAAAGTATGTTACTTTTCAATTAGTTTTTTTTTGTGAAGATGATCGCGGTCTATTAATAATCCTCGCTCGATTATATACTATAAAGACGTCCGACGCTGTTCACCTGTTATCCAATTTTTGGAAATTATCCAACAAAAAAAAAGAGAAATAACGAGACGCAAGTGACATTGGCGCATCTTATTACTCGCCGCAATTATTCTCTCACTTTTTTTTGTTGTTGTTGGGTCATCATTAATTCTCTTCTGGTCTCTTGTTACAGGATAATGGAGAACGAGCAGAAACTCGACGCATCCGACGCGACTTCCGGCGATTTAGTCTGCAACAAATTAAGTCCATCTCCCACCCAGGTGAGTTAATAATTATTACAAAAAAAAATAATTCTATTTATAAGTGAAATACACTTAAAAGAAATACTAAAATTTCTAAACTTTTCTATACGAAAATAGCAAATTTCATAATGTATTTAAAGTACAATGCACTCGTTAAAACCTAAAAATAGTGCAGCACAATCCAAATTTACTTATTTTTAAACAATTTTACGTGTTTTTTTCTTTCTTTCTAATTCGCTTCGTGTTTCTAATTTGTTTCGAAATGTTTACGCGATTAACCTTTTTTTTTGTTCAATGATGATCTTCTCGCTGTAAATATTTGGATTCGCGAATTTTACTGCCAGTTACCTGAACGTTACGATTGTCCCATTCATAAACTGTTCGTCATAAAAAAAGGAAAGAAAAAAGTCTATAAAGTCGTGCGTAATTTATAAATTTACATGAGCGAAGTGAGGAAATTGAATGATTGCAACTCCAATTCGGTCCACTTGCATCTCTCGCTCCGATTTATGTGTTTGTTTTTGTTTGTTTTGTTTTTTCGAGTGCGCATAACTGGTGGATGCTCTCATTCGAACATTGATTGATTTACTCCTTGGATTACGGCCACTCGCTATAAAATTTGGGTGCTAAACTGTTGAAATGTTTATTTTTAAATTTTCGACAATAAATTCTTTCATTTTTTTTTAATATATTTTCGTAAATGCACAAATAAACGAAAAGGCTCTGAGATATTGAAAGACACATATTTGCACATTAACAAGTATTCAAATTCATTCTAAGAACTAATTAATCTATTTTTCATATAATTTCCATTCAAATAAATTGTCCATTGTGCAAATCGTTGTTATTCTTCAATTGGAATTAATGTCATTTGAAAATAGAAATGCACGTAGAGAAAACTGGCAGCATAATAACACACTAAACTAATATTCGTAGTTTCTCTGCATACGAAACTGCATGTAAATGAAATGAGTACAAGCCGTGTTTTCCTCTCGTTCGAAAATTTTTGACGAACGAAAATATTGACAGTTTCGCTAAAAGCAGACGGATTTTTGTTTTATTTAGCTGCAGCAGTTTCGAAGCAATACGCATTGGCTTCTTGATGCGAAGAACATTGATATAAAAATTCTAGACGCGAATAACATCGTTTCTTTGGATAAATAAGAGTCCTGAAATAACACTTATTTGCAGAAAAGAAGATAAATTCGGTTATAACAAGATTAATAATAATTCGGTTATAATGACGTAAATTATTATATAAATGTTGTAATGTTACCTTGGTTACAACGTCATTTGTTTGTAATATTATTACAAAAGCTTTGTTTTGTTTTTTTTTACCATATTTTCGTTTCATTTTAATTTCGCTCTAATGAGAGAGTTCACTTTCTACTTTCAATTAAAACGGTTCACTCGACGCACAGTTATGTCATTACCGAAGTTTTTAACCGTAAGCGTAGAAATAGAAATAATTTTTTAGTCAAATTTTACCACACGAAAATTCACTTTATTTAATCAATTGAGGAAAACGGTTGTTCCGATCAGTCCGGATTCACTATAGTACGGTTTTAAAATTTCAAAACAAACCAAATTTTAATTGAGTTGCTGTATGCAGATTTATAATTATTATTGATATTGTCGTTAAGATTTATTTAATAACATTGTCAAGCTATAGGAAACACACATTTAGTGTTAAGTAAGAGATGCGTTTATAGTGAAATTAGAATATTGTGCTGCAGTGATGTAATATGTAAATCTGTATTGATTTATGCATTGATGTCAATTAGATTTTGGTTTTTAACGTAAATCGAAGATGATAAATAATTTGTTAGAAGGAAATGGGTAAAATGCCAACTATTGGAGCAATTACCTCCAGAAATATACTACGTACGGATATCGCAAGAACCGGTGACACTTTTAGTTCATACAACGATTTACGATCCGAAAAACAAGGTCATCTAAGTCATATTTGTACTAGATCAATTCAAGATAATTGAGTTTTTGATTAAGGTTTTTCTTTTAATAATTTGATTTTTAGATTTTCTATTTTTTAAACGAAATTTACAACTATTTCTTTAAATAAATATATTTAATAATACATTAAATCATACATCAAAAGTAAATAATCATAACTTAATGTATACTTGTTATAATTTCAAATAAATCTAATTGAGTTTAATTAATGTTTATGTAATGTTGCAACGTCCATAAATAATTCTAACTATTTGGGTAATATGAAAAATTTATACTTTTTTTTTACTTGCCAATATTTATACGACTTTAGAAATACGACTGTATTTTTTTGCATATCGAAACCCGTTTTTTTAAAATGTGTTTATTGATTCACGTAAATCAACTAATTAATTTCGTAAGTTTGTAAACGAATGGAGAGGATTGACGTAAATCTGTTTGCTAATTGAATATATTCGAAAGGAAATATTTCCAGGAATTTTAAGCTTATTCATTCCAAGAAATTAGTTTAATGCATATTTTTATAATTATATATATATATATTGCACATCAATAATTTTATTTAAATGAAACTTTACTTTTGCTGCTAAAAAAATACATTTAATATTTTAAACTTTTAAAAGTATTCATTGACTTTTCGATGATTTTGTAGCTTGAAACCAAAGTTTTTTTGTTCATTGTTAACTTTACATAATTTTAACAAAAATTTACCATTTTAATCGACGCTTTATTATTTGTATTATGTTCATTAAACTTGAGTAGAAAAAATTACAAAGTTTTATGTTATTTTAACATTTTCAATAATTCTACTAATGATATTTTTTTTATTGACATTAAAATATCATTTTTACCTTGTAAATTGAATAGAATAATTCTATGAATTTTCTAAAAAATTAAGTACAAAAAATCTACTTATTTAGGCTGAAAACTTACAGTATTTTATTTATTTATTTACAAATCTTAATTGCTAATTATATCCAAAACGCCAAAGTATTCTTGTCCACGGAGACGGAGTTATAGTTAACATTTATAATGTTAGGTTGAAAATCTATCAAATTATATTTGTTGGTGCTTAGTTTTTGTAATTAACGCGTTATTTGTGTTTGGCACTAATGGGTAAACCTCGGCGCTTTCCAAGAAAATAAATGAACGAGCATTTAGCACTTTGCGGAATGAAAGCCCATTGATCATGAAATGTGTGTGTGTGTATGAGAGAGAATTTGTAATAGTTGATTGACGGTTGTTCCGTTGCCAATTGGAATGTTGACGATTGCGTAAAGTCTGCACATATAGGAAACAACAGCAAATTCTTATTAATAGCCGAAGATTGCAGTTAACTGCACTTCGTTGTCTTCGGCGTTACGCTAAGACCTATTTTCGTTTTGGCAGAGTGCATCGCGAATGATGGTGGACCGCATGATCATCATCATCATCGTGTCTTCAGCTTATGCATAGAGGAGAGAAGCGTAGGTGCTCTTGCATATCCCGTTGTAATTATTTACTCGTTTATTTCGTATTTTGAAACGGAGAGGAAGGGGGACCTCTTCTCCGTCGGATTATATATACCAAGGGGGAAGGAGGGGAGCTGTTGTGGAAGAGGGGGCGCGTTTATGTGTGGACCAGAATTGGTAGAATAATGCGTTTCGTAGTCGAATTTGATTCATTCATTCATTGGACGCGTTTGCTCGTATAATTCTTTCCGTTTCGATATACATTTACACCGGACATTCGGGGTTTTGCTGTGACCGCGAGCGACTGTGCTGATTACGCCGCATCAACTATATAGACTATTAAGGACGGACGGACATAAATAGAGATAGAGTACGTGCATTGTCCAGACATCATCATCATCATGTCCCTCTGGATGAACTATATTAAAATCGGGTACACCGAGAGGAAGTACAAGAAGATGCAGCGCTATTCATCATACGTAGTGAGTGACAATAATTTTACACATAATTGAACCGAATATCACTTACATCTCGAATACATCTTATATAACAATTATTTTTAAAGTGGTTTCATGTAAAAAGAAAAATCGTTGCGATCCAATTCTGTCTCAGATAATAATAGTAATCAGCCGTACACCTTTTAATAGAATGACAAAACATACACACTTTATACTTTTATAAAGAGAACGTCATGGAAATCAAAGAAATTTATTGGTTACTGCTTACAATAATTATCTCCATAACAACCAAACAAATAAAGTAAAAACACGTAACATTAATTTACATTCTTCATACATGCTAATCTTCGTTTTAAAGAAAATGTCTTAATTTGTTTGGTTTTAATATTTAATGTTTAAAATAACAAATCCATAATTATCAACTCTCCTATGATTAAACGTAAAAATACAATTTACTAATTTGTTTAATAAGCTAATATAAATACAAAAATATTGACTATAACAATCATATTTATCAAAAAATATATTTACGTAAATATCAGGAATTGATGGATATTTATTAAAAATTGATTTATTCTTATTGATGAATGTTTTCATTGAATCTATATAAACGTAAACATAATTAAAAAAATGCATTTTAAGTATCAATCGAGTTCACAATAATATTTTTGCAATTGAATCCAAATGATAAACAAAAAACATGCTTTTCAATTGAAAGTCTTTTATTGATTCTCAGAATAACTTATTAATAACTTTCGTAAATAAATTTCAATTTATTTTTAATTTTCATTGATAATTTTCACTCTTATTCAAATTTTACTAACTAAAATTCATCAATTTATCATAAATACATATACTTTCTAGTTTTAGAATTTTAAGTACTTAAAAATTTCTAAACTTAAAACGATGAATTAATGATGTCCAATTATATCTGAAATCAAACACAATTTGTGAGAAGTGCTGAAATGATTAATCAAGAGTAAACAACGTTTTCTACTTTAAATTCGATTATCAAATTAATTAGATATCGCTTCATAAACTATGTTAATGTGTTTACTCATTAGAATATATCGAAGAAATCACTCAGAAGTTATCCATTATTTATGTTTATGACAAATTAAAGTGATTGACATTAAACAAAAAGTAAACAAAACACGTTTTAGTTTTCGGGAATTTCCAAGACAAATAACGCTGATACTTAAAGGAAGAAGTTTAAAAACAAACATCATATTTCAATTTTTATTATATTTTTTTTTTGTATGAATCGCCATTATTGCAAATCCATCGTATTAATAGAAGAAAACCACTAAGTGGGTCGCCATCTGCGTTTCTGCATGTATCATTTATTCGTTTCGCTATTATTTTAGATAATTGGGTTATTTTGCTGAGAATAGTTTTTTGCTCTGTCCAATACGTTCAAACTCTGCTACATAGCCATCATTCCTACGGATTACGTATATTGTGACGTTGTAACCAAGGTTACATGTGATTTAATGGCTGTCATTTTGACGTTACATTTGTCAGAATACCAATTGGAATTTGTTATATAATTTTTTTTTATTCGTACAGTTTTCTTGAACTTTCTAATATAAATATGTTTTTGTGATATGTAAAGAATGAATGGTGTTTCTGCTCTAGTTATTTCGATTATATTGATAAATTTGTGTGACGATTCAATCAATACTTTTTTTTTGTTATCAAAACAAAATTCAACGTGGTGATGATATTAATTATTTTCTAAATGTTAATGTCTACCGATTAATTGGAAATGCACGGAAGAGGATCGTATCTTCTTTTTTTTTGGTTGCATTTAGGCGAGGATTAATTGGGTTCCTGGCAATAATTCAGGTCCTGACGTTTCCTGTTGTGGAGGAAGAAGAGAACTGGCGCTTTCAAAATAAATAGGATTAAAACGCGTATTTCGGGTGTGAAAAAGAAACGCTCTAAAATTAGTTGTAAACGTGTACACTTGTTTTACATACACGAAAGGAGAACTACAAAAAAAAATATATATAAAATAGTTAAACTAAAACAATATTGTTTAAGGAATGTCCCCCGATTGTTGTCAGTGGCGTGGGACCGCACTATTTATAGTTTGTCTCGAAAATGAATCACGCGCATTCCTAAATGTTTAAAGCTGACTACACACCACGCGGTTCTTGTGCACGTACATGATCAGTACTAAAATAATACCAACTTAAATTAAATGCTGATTACTCGATACAACAAACTATGGTAGTCAAGGAAACTGATGACAATAAAATATTGAAAATGACATGCAAGTAACTTGACGAGTTATCGCACATTTAACGTTACTTGGAAAGTTTTAAATTGCAACATTTTCTCAAATCTAAATCGCTCTGACCAATTTAAGAATGAAATTGGTTTATACTAACGCTTTGAATATTAACATACAAATCGTAGGTTTGGAATTTTTATTGCCGTTTTATTTATTTCCTATTTACTATTTAGCACATTCGAATCATTAAAAATACTTTTTAGTTAAACTATTTGATTGCGATCCGTCAATATTTCGTACTATTTGAAACCGGACTAATCGAAGACTTTAATACTGATTTTATGTATTGATATTTAGAATTAACATTTACTTTATTTTGACATTTTCAAACCGAACTGATCGAAGCCGGACTATGCGAGGTGTTACTGTATTTGTAACGTTTATTATACAAGTAGAATAACGACAAAACATTGTCGAGTTGTGAAATGTGATTTCCTGCTGTATGCATGTTATCGTTTCACTAGTGATAAATCTCGTTTGAACGTTACAACATTCAAGTTAATTCGTTCTGATTCTCAAACGATGGGAACGTGACTTCATAGTGATTATATACGGACGAATACGCATTTGCTCGCTGTAAGCAGTTTTTTGTGTGTGTGTAAATGTTGCCGTTGTTTGTAATCAGTTTACAAACTGTTCTTGTTCGAAACAAAATATATGTACACAAACATAAACAAAATAATAAATATAAAAATCTAGGCCACGTAGGAATAATTACTATTATTATCATCATCAACGTGGATGGAATTTATGCAGTCAACCGAAACGTATTGCCACATTCGCTCTTTCGAAAGAAAGAAGCAAAAAAAACAGTTTTATGTTATATCACTTATTTAAAAAACAAACTAGATTAAAGTATAAAAAATCTTATATAGTTAGAGTACAAATTTATTATAAATACTTTATATAATAAGAAAGAAAGAAAGTTTGATTAATAATAAATAGAGAATGTTTAATGCAAAATTAAACAACTAAAGTTTTGTTCATAAATTATAAAATTTTGTATATCTAATATACGGATGTTATTCCATTCAATCAACACTTTTATAAGGTGTATTATTAGATTTAGTAAGCAATTATTTAGCCTGGTTTCGATAAATGGAATAACAGAGTTGGAGTGAATAACAAAAATGTCGTAAATACGCAGCTCTTATTACAACTATTCGATACATTCCAAGTGAAAAATAATCCAAGCATAAAGTTTTTTTCTTTCTCTCTTTGTATAATATAATTACACCGCGAAAATCAATAATGGTTCGAAAATCACGAATTTTCTATAGTTTTTACTTTAACATCTATATTTAATAACAATTCTCCAGTTATTAGTCTTCGAGTAATTAAGTGAAACATGAAGACAAAACTTTTCTAAACTTAAAATTAATTTCTTCAGATTTTGAAGCTGGTTAAGTGAAAACCGCTGTTACTATGAAATCTAATTATAGCTCATCCTATTATCAATACTTTATTCTTTAATATCCAAATTCAATAAGTGTACTAATTCAGGGGTTCCCAAAGTTTTTCGGTTTGCGGTAAACTTTATGTTAATATATCAGAATTTTGGAAGTCTACTACGAAAATGACAGATAGTTAATTCTAATCTCTTGTAGTTGCAGTTGAGTTAAGTTAAGTAAAACATAAAGATACGTCTTTTTCTTTAAATTTAGAAGCCTATTACGCGACAATTTCTAATACTACGAAAATGACTGATAGATCATTCGAATCTCGGTAGTTTGCACTTTAACATTCGATTTCAATATCTATTCTAAAATGATTAGTCTTCGAGTAATTAAGTAAAACGTGAAGGTACTGCTTATTTCAACGTTGATTTTTGGACAACACGTCGATGAGAAATGAACAATATTTATTCAAGCATTAACGTCTTTTGAAATTTACTTATTTTTCATTTTGGCAAATGCATTTAATCGAGACTAATATTTACATTCATCGGGTAATTTGGAAATTTTATGCAATTGAAATTTAAAGTTGGAAATTTTATTGTTATAGGCTCGAACGGAATCTGAAGAAGCGGAATCTCCAAGACCATTATCAGAAACCAGCGACATCAGCGTCGAAGTTGGCACGGCTTTGACGAAGAGGAGAAACCGCGCGGACAAGCTTCGGCCGTTGACCAGATACCTTCCGATCAGAAGTTCCGAGCTGGATTTGAAGCAGCACATCGAATCTGCAGGTACAGTTTTCCCGCTGAGTAAACAAAAAAAGATCATAATTAATATTATCAATATGATGCAGGTCACCAGGTGAATTTGTGCCCGCACATCATCATGAACACGACGAGCTGCAGGGGTTTCCTGCACAAGAGAGGATCAAAGTTGAACGGCTGGTCGCGCAGATGGTTCGTCTTCGACAGGATCCATCGGACGTTGGCTTACTACGCCGATAAAAACGAGAAGAAAGTCAGAGGTGGTGCATACTTTCAGGTAATATTCGCTAAAACTATTTTGCATTTGAAGTTTCATAAACGTAACGCTTGTTCTCTCTTTTTTTTTCCAGGCCATCGAGGAAGTGTATTTGGATCACGCGAACACGGTGAAGTCACCGAATCCGCACTTAACGTTCGTCGTGAAGACGCACGAACGGTACTATTATTTGATGGCGCCATCGCCGGAAGCCATGAGGATATGGATAGATGTGATATTCACAGGCGCCGAAGGATATCAGGAATTCGATCACGGAACCTAAAGAAACAAATGATGGAGGACAAGAGACGACGAGCCGATATTTATTATTATTATTATTATTTCTGTTTGATTTTCTGATGCTGAAGCGAAAGATCGTTTCGTGAAAGGTCTTAACTTTAGGCTCTAAAAGGGAAAGAAATATAACATTGATTTTCGAGTTACCAAAATTTCATTCGATCAGTCTTCGTGAAAAAATCTACGAGACAAAATGTGGAAGTTAATGCAGCTGGTATACATTGTACGATTAAGTTCTTGTATGTAATTTCTTTATTATTTTTTTTTGGTATTTAATGTAATCGTGCTAATTGCGTATGAGATGAGAGTGCCTTTTACTGGGAAGACTGTATTTCATATTCGTAAACTATATAATTGATTTATATACATATATATACATATACTATATACACAAACACACGTAAATAATTAATATTATTAGTTAGTTATTAGTGCTACAATTATAATAACGTAATATTTATTTTCTAAGACTGTTTATACATTAAAATGATTTTTAAATTTACACAACTTTCTTTTCTTTACATATTCACATTGCAATAATTATCATTAATTAATGCACCCCTTCACATCCTCACAGCTCACATTAATTCTTATAATTAACATCCTCTTTAATAAAGCATTCAAACAAATTGAATGACTCATAATAACTTTTAATTTATTTATTCTTTTTAATTAAAATTAAAAATAAATCAGCTAATGTTTCTCAAAACCACCAACAGATAGCTTTAATCATTAATAACTCAATGACGAAATAACGAAACGGGTATATCTATCCACAATCATGAAAATACTTACAAAATTAACATTATGATTAATAATATAATCTAATTAATGCCATAATTAAAAAGTGGGAGTTTGAACAGCGCCAAAAGGGCTGAACTAAAAGATTGCAGATGTCTATAAGAGATGTCTAAAATAGCGGTGTACCAATTTCGAATTAGTAATTAAGGCCTTAATTAAATTATATAATTACCGAAAAAAATAAGACTAATCTTATTATTATTCTATTGTATACTTTCACTGTTTATTTTAAACCATAATAACATACATATATTCAGTTAAATATTAGACGAAAGCATCATCTAGTGGTAATAAATAGAATTCAATAGAATTTTAAAGTCTTTAAATTTGTAATTAATTTGAGTGTTAGTACAAGAAATATTTAACTAACAAATATGCTTTATTAATAGTTAATAAA
This sequence comes from Nicrophorus vespilloides, assembly GCF_001412225.1. Classification (NCBI taxonomy): domain Eukaryota; kingdom Metazoa; phylum Arthropoda; class Insecta; order Coleoptera; family Silphidae; genus Nicrophorus; species Nicrophorus vespilloides. The sequence continues at coordinate 100,581 of NW_017096720.1, forward strand.
TAAAATAGTTAATTAAAAGTTAACAGGATATGAATGAGATATATTTATAAATATATGATTGATTATTCAATCATTCTACATCAGTGTTTTCAAACCTTTCTTATTATCTCACTAGAAAATGTAGTTAAATTTGTAAGGCACAATTAAATTATGAATTCTTTATATTAATAAATAACATGTGTTAAAAGGTAAATGAAAATTATTTATTTATTTTCTTCAATGTTGAAATTAAATTGGAAGCTATTATTGGATGGTTTAAAACTGAATTCAGTTTTGTCATTGCTCTTTGTTTCCACTTTCTCATTATCGACTTCCAATTTCAAATTGGATAAATCACTGGTTAAATTGGAGCTTTTTGTTTCAGGTTTTGCTGATTTCTTTAGAAACATGGAATCAGTACTTGGTGTGGCTGCTTTCAATGTAATATTTCCTTTTACTAAAAACAAAACAAACAATAAACATAATACTTACAATATAGTATAGTTTACCTTTATTGAACTTTTTGGCATCTTCTGCCATTTTCTTACGGTAATCACCAAATGAAAGTCTCATAACTTGCCTTCTCTTCACCAACGGTGCAGCATTGTTCATTAAAGTGTTTAAAGCCTTTGTATGGTCCTGCACTGAATTTTTATATGAAAAATAATTACGTTAATAATCAATTAATGTTTTAATATACCTTGTTTGGAGCTCAATTTGCCACTTGCTAAAGCTTGTTGCAAGTTTTGTATGCACCAACATAACTCAAGTTGAAATTGGTTAACCATTTCAGAATCAAGAACATCGCTGTTTCCATCTTCTGCGGAGGAATCCACGATTTTTGGTGGCTTTGCCTTTGGTGGTGCCCGTTTCGGTGGCATATTTAAAATAAAAACTTAAAATTACAAATATTTTTAGGTTACAGAAAACACAACATGGACCATGCTCTAAATTCGTTGAATATCGGTATATCTCGGAAAACATCTTCATTTTTAAAATATTCAGTTAACAATGTCTTTGTCTTTAATTACAAAGATCATTGGTACTTAAGGAAAATATAATAAAATTAGTTACAAAACAATTTATTTCTTTAAAAACTTTCATAAAATATTTATTAATCATTAGTTAACAATAGGTTTTTTATTTTTCTTCGGACTCTTAGTTTTCTTATTCAATTTCTGTTTCTTTTCTTGAACAGGACTAGCCTGAACAGCTTCAGTTGACTTCCTTTTCTTGTTCTTCTCCTCGTTAGTCTGCGCAACCTTCGCTTCGCCGTTTTCCACAGTCGACGTGTTTTTCTCATCTGCAGCTACGGATGACCTTCTTTTCCTGTTCTTCCTCTTCTTCTTCGTCTTATCCTCACCATTCAGCTCAACCTTACTTTCCTCTGGTTTCGCAGGAGAACTTTCATTATTTTCCAAAGATTTACTTTTCTTATTCTCCTGCTTTGGTTGCTCCTCATTAGTCTGTGCAACCTTCGCTTCGCCGTTTTCCACAATCGACGTGTTTTTCTCATCTGCAGCTACGGATGACCTCCTCTTCCTGTTCTTCCTCTTCTTTTCGTCTTATCCTCACCATTCAGCTCAACCTTACTTTCCTCTGGTTTCGCAGGAGAACTTTCATTATTTTCCAAAGATTTACTTTTCTTATTCTCCTGCTTTGGTTGCTCCTCATTAGTCTGTGCAACCTTCGCTTCGCCGTTTTCCACAATCGACGTGTTTTTCTCATCTGCAGCTACGGATGACCTCCTCTTCCTGTTCTTCCTCTTCTTCTTCGTCTTATCCTCACCATTCAGCTCAACCTTACTTTCCTCTGGTTTCGCAGGAGAACTTTCATTATTTTCCAAAGATTTCTTTTCTTATTCTCCTGCTTCGGTTGCTTCTCATTAGTCTGTGCAACTTTCGCTTCGCCGTTTTCCACAATCGACGTGTTTTTCTCATCTGCAGCTACGGATGACCTCCTCTTCCTGTTCTTCCTCTTCTTCTTCGTCTTATCCTCACCATTCTGCTCAACCTTATTTTCCTCTGGTTTCGCAGGAGAACTTTCATTATTTACGGAATTTTCCAAAGATTTCCTTTTCTTATTATTCTTCTTCTTGTTTGGTTTCTTTTCAACGCTCTTCACATCTTTCGAATCAATCGAAGCCACTGAAGTATCTCCTTGAGAAGCAACCGACAACTTCCTCTTCTTTCCATTCTGCTTCGGTTGATCTCCATTGGTCACCACCGCAGTAGGTTCTGATTTCTGTCCACCAGAAGATTTCCTCTTCCTTCCCTTCTTTTGTTTCGATTTTTCTTCATTAGTTTGTCCATTTTCAACATCAGATGTTTTTTGTGCAGTGTTGACATTCTCTTCAACTTCAGCAGATTTCTTGTTATTATTCAACGTTTTCGGTGCTTCTTTAATAGCGGATGCTTTCAACTCTGGTTTGATTTGACTCAATTCAAAGCCCATAATATTTTTTCCACTTATCCTATAAACAAAATATACAATAATTACTGAAATACATAAAAAAATCCAATAATTTACCTATATATAATAACGTCAATACTTTGTCCAACGAGTTGCTTGTAATGATCAACTTTCGGTTCAAAATCGTTATCGTGAAGCTTAACAGGAAGATAAACGTGTTTCCCCTTGGCAACACCATCAGATATAATTCCAACGCAGTATTCAGAGTTTGCATGGACCACGTCCATTTTCACCTTAGTATTCTTCAAACAATTCTTGGATTCGACTACAGCAAAAGTAACATTAAATAACACGAATTACAATCGATAAAACTTCAACATACTTTCGTCAAAATTCAATGAATTCTTCAAGGTAAGATGGACAATCTTCTTTCCGTAATCAATGGCTATTACAGTACAGTTAATTTTCTTTCCAGCCTTTGGACTCTCTAAAAGTAAAGTTACAAATCAATTATCCAATATTTAAACCAAACCACTGCACAATATTTATCAAGTAACTCGTATTAAAACGAGAATTACTTGGCAAGTATCGCATACTTAGTGATACGCACTTTTCAATTCACTGTGATGCACCATTCCTTGATATCCATCAGCGTTAACTTTCAGTATAGTATTGGACTCTTTATCGACACTATCAACGTTGCATTCAATTCGATCTCCGATCTTTATACTCGCTACGTCGATCTGCGTAATCTCCAAGCGTTTCCTCAAATACTCCAAATCGTTTAAGTACAATTCTAAATAGTTGATGCAGTCGATCGTCGTATAATCAACGCCATACTCCAATTGGAAATTGAAGCTACTGTGATTGTTCGTCTTCGCCACAATACTATCATCGTTCGCCTCTTCCACGTCGTTCAAAGTTTTGCTAACCTCCTGGAAATTAATTAATAATTAGTACAAAAAACTATATTAATTAATTAATTGCTTACATCAATCGGCATTTCGACGTTAACTCCTTCGGGTTTTTCTTTGTACGGGAAAGTCACGGTGACGTGCGTCGAATTCTTAACGGTGATGGAACCTCGAACCAGAGTGTCCCCTTTCTTCTTAATCGAAGGAAATTGCGAATGGTTCAAGGCCATGCTGTTGAATTCGCGCCTCGAGATTATTTCCGGTTGTTTGTGCAGCACGAGTAAATCTTCGACTACATCTCCAACTTTGAAGGTGTCTAAAAAAAATATATATTTATAAGTAAAATAACGTATTGATTGATATTAAAACACTTACTGAATACTAATTGTCCAATATCCCTTGAAGCCACATGTCCTATAGGTAAATTAATTAAATCCCTGTACTTAAAACTGGATAGTTTCAATCCGAAATTGTTGATCTCTACAATTTCGGCGTTCGGTACTTTATCACCGACAAACAAATTGAAACTGTGCACCATCATCAGCGTTACGTTCGAGTTTTTCTTATCCTTGATAAAGCATTTCACCGCTTTGCCAATGTACATATCGTCTCCGTTCTTGCCATTTCTTATCGGTAGAAAACCTTTAGCGTTTCCGTAGAAGACAACCAAAACTCCAGTCGGATAAATACTCACAACGACGCCTACGTATTGTTTGTCCATCGGATCATTAATATCGCCAAAAACTGAGTTGCAACTCAACATTTCGGGTTTCATCGTTAAATCAACCATGTTCTCAGTGAATTTTAAAATTCTAAAATGATATTAATATTAACAAATCATTTTTTAATGAATTTGTATTAAAACTTACTTTGCTTCTATGGTTTGCCCGATATTGAATTTACCGTTAACCGCCTCTGTGTATCTTTCGCTAACCAAGTGCATGTTCTTGATGAAACCAACTACTTTAGAGTCGATCTTTACGTACATTCCCGATGGTACGAAACCGGTGACCCTCGCTTTAACAGTTTGCCCTAACTTGTAGTTCAACTCTGGATAGTTGGAGATTTCCTTGCTGAAGGCGCATTCGTACACGTTATCTATTGAGTGGTAACTCAAAACGATGCATTCGTGATCACTGCCAAGAGGATAATTTTCCGTCATGTATTCTCTGACCACCGAATTCTTGCCCGGAATTGGTCTCACCAAACCGAATTGAATGTTATTGATCTTGATCAATAAGCCGTGCGCTGAAGCTCCAGAAACGATACCTCTAACATGATCACCTTTGATCAACTTTTGCGTAGGTTTGAGCGTTCTCAATGTGAAATAAGTGAACTTATTCATAGGTTGCGTGTAGAGCACGCTAGCAGTAACAATCTGCCCGATTTTGTACGAATTCAGTTTCTTATCCAAATAAATTTGGTTGATGTAAGCAATGTTATCATCGAACATTTTCCCCATCAAACCATCAGCCAAAACCTACAAAAATGATTATTTAAAAAACAAATCCATCGAATACAATGAAATATTACCTTTTCAATAGCAAAGTTAACTTTCATGGATGGTATGAGATGAGCCAAAGTTATCTTTGGACCAGTATTCTTCTTTGTTTCATCAATTTTCGTCGTGACCACAATAATAGAAGCTTCCGGTTGGATATCGCACTTTTCAGAAATCACGTACAAAGGCTCACCGATAACTACAATCAATTATTATCACCACGGACACTCACAAATCAATAAATAATCTTACCATATTTCGCTTCTTCATCAGCAAGATTCGTAAAAGGTAAAGTAACCCTACAGTTTTTAATACCCAAGTCAATGACATAATTGTAATCATTCTTCTCAGCTATGCTACCCCATAATAGCATATACTTTGAGACATCTTTATGTGAAAAAGCCCAGTTAACATCGGCAGGGTCACAGCTCAACTGAACTTTAGTCTTCAGCTTATTTGTTTTGTCAATTGTGTTGATTCTTACCGGAATATAACTTCCAATTTTAAGAATTTGATTCAATTTATAAATTTTCTAAAAGTAAAATATTAATTCATGTTCTTTTTTAAAATATCTTTGAATATCCTACCGAAGAATCAGATTCCTCTTCAATTTGTCTGCTCAATTCAGCATTCAGTCTACTTGAAACAGATTTAATCTCCAAAGAGCCATGAATTTGTCCTGGTAACTCCACTGTTGCATAGAATTCTTGGATTTTTGAGATACAACCCAACAGAAGCATACCTTCTTTGATTGTCTAAAATTAACCACATTAATTATGATAACACAAAGAATATTATAAAAAATTTACATCATAAGTTAACAAATCAGCTGTATCCGATTTGGCTTGGGTGTTTATATATGACTTGAACCATTCTTCTTCCTCTGTCCCCTTTTTCCATTGCTGCTTTGCAGTGGTTTCCTTCTCTTTCCTTCCGAAAAGCTGAAAAACGAAGTAGTTTTTAACAGTTTGCTGAACGCAGCCTTTTCATGTGACTTACGTTTTTGATGATCGGTTCTGTGGGTCTTGTCTTCTTCACGAATTGACTGGCACCTCCTCTTGGGAAACACTCTTCTACACTCATCTTGATAAAAATAATAATCTCACTTAACTAACAATTGAAAAATGTACAAAACTATATGAAAAACACGTGGGGACAACTTTGAAGTTATCGGTAAATAAACATTTGAATTGAAGTTTCCTTAGTTGAGGTTATGTTGTATGCTGTGAAGTTGCCCTCGAACATATACCACTTCTTCTACTCTGCTGAGAGTGGAAGTAGGCAACTTAACTCGCATCTGTTTAAAACTAATTTTACATTTTCAACATTGATTTTTGACGAATATTAATCAAACCAATAAATTACTATTGAAACCGTGAGAGGATAAATATTTTTCAATATTCTAGGAACAAAATGACTATATACAAATGCCATTAACTGCTATAGATTCTACTTAAATTATTAACAAATTATTATCACTTTGAAAATTCATATCTTAGTTTCTATTTAATTTTATACAAAGAAAGCATTAATACTAATTTATATAAATTAATCAATTAAATTTGATCGCTTGTAAATAATCAAAAGTATATGTTATTGATTATTGACAGATTGAAAGTTAACATCTCGAATTTCATATTATATTACATAAACAAATTACGCCCAATAGAAAATAAACTATATATATATTGATCTTGAAATTTCAAAGATTAAAATAGGTATAAATGTATGTTCATATATTATTTGGTATGTTTGTAAAATAAAAAAAAATACTAATTTATAAATAAGGTCTTTGTTTTTAGTATAACAATTTAAGTATTAAAATATCTGCGTAATTGCAATTTAATTGCTTGAAAATAATTAATAAAATTTTGTTGTTGTTTATTGACAGTTGGTAAATTAACATTTTGGATTTTATTATATATTATGTAAATCAAGAAATCTCTACCAAAACTAAAATATAGAAATTGATCTTGGAATTTCGCAGATTAAAACAAGTATAAATACATGTTTATAAATTAATTTATATCTTTGTAAATTAATAAATAAAAATTTATTGACAGTTGAAAAATTAACATCTAAATTTTTGTTATAAAAACAAACAAATGATTAATTTAAATAACGTATTTTTCTACACGTAGTTGTCATTAAGCAAAATAAGCAAAACTTTTCATATTATCGAATGCAGATGGAAAAGAATAACAAAAATGCGATGATAAAATGGAATGGAAAAATAATAATAAAAAGAAGGTGGAATGTTCGTTTAACTGCATGCAGTTAAAATCCTTGGGATCTGCTGAAACGTCGGTGCAAAGCGGTGCTAAGCGTGACTGGGGAATGCTACGAAATTTTACTAATTTTCTATCTGGCTGCACGATAAAACGGTGAAATCCATCCAACAAAAGGGGGGAATTTCCAACAAAACTGAAAATGTATTTCCAGACTGTATTTATTTGTTTTAGTTATGGATTTCTATCGCAACACGCAACGCGTTTCAATAATATCACGGAACACGATATATTAATCATCCACCTAAACATCATAATTTTCATCAAACAAAAATTAAACACATATATCATGTAAAATCTAAATAAAACACAGCAAAGTTTATGAAATATGTTAGTATTATATGTATTTGCCAGAAGTTATGTAAAAGAAATATTTTATTAACTGGTAAATATTTATTACGATTTTTTTAATTAAATAAAGAAATACTTAATTTATATAAAAAAAATCATCAAATTGGTATTTTTTTGAAGAAATTGTCTTGCTGAATTCTCCAATATCATTCAACAAATTAAAAATGAAGTAGTTTATAAAGCAAAATGTGTACTTTATAAAAGTTATAGTAACTTTATTTTTAAATTAATTAGTAAGAAGGGAATAACTCGAAATTAAATTAAAAAAACTTCTGATTATTATACACATATACAAAGTATGAAGGATGTAAAAGCAAATGAAGGAGGCGTGGATGCTTGTAGGCTTGTAGAAATAAATTAATTTATTAAGTAATAAAATCTCAATATTTTTTAATTATATATTAACAATGTTGTTGTTTCCATGGTAAATTATAAATGATTTTGATAGAGCGATTAATCAATTATTTGATTTGATTGGTAATAAACACATATTTGTATTGTTTCCATGATTAATTATAAACAAATTTAAGGTTTTGACAAATGCGTAACAAAAGAATGTCATGAGTTACGTATTTGCAACGAGCTATTAACCATTTATTTGATTTGATTGGTAATAAACACACATTTTTGTATTGTTTCCATGGTTAATTATAAACAAACTTAAAGTATTAACAATTGCGTAACAACTTGAGTTATGTATTTTCAAAGAGCGATTATTCATTTATTTAATTCGATTGGTAATAAACACACATATTTGAATTGTTTCCATGGTAAATTATAAATAAACGTAAAGTTTAGATAAAAGTCATGGTATGTGTTCGTGACGATTGTGAATTACGGAGGAATAAAAATTTCGATAGCAGCGGTTGCTACATTAAATAAGAATTGATCCGCGGCGAGTTTATAAAAGAGGAATCGCGTTCCGGCCGTGAGCATTCGGTTTCGAAGATGTTCGGCAAGAGCATGGGTTCTTCGGGAACACCCAGGAAGCAGAAGCTGACTTCCGGTACCGGATTTCTGGCCAGACCACGGCTGGGCGGACTCAAGAGCAACTACTTGAGCAAACCGCTGACCAACTTCAGCATGGACAAGAAGAAGAAAGTTAAGTAAGTTTATTTTGCGAAGAAGAGAAAAACACATAAATTTATAATTATTCTATGAGTTATCATTATATACTATTGTTTACACATATTTATGTTAATTTTTAATGCAATTTAATCAGCGCAAATATTTTAGTTCTAATCAATGATATGAGAATTTAAATTATTGCATTGATGTGTGACTTTGTTTTAATCGTCTTATATAAATTTTAGTGCATTTTTCTATTATATTTAGTTCTTACATTAGTTTCGATTAGTCCGGTTTATTAATATTAATAATACAGTGAAACCTCGCTTAACGAACACCTCGCATAACGAGCATTTCGCTTAATTAGCATTAGCATTTTGCTTAACGAGCGACGTTTCACATAACGAGTGACGATGAGAAGAGTAGTCCCGGATTGTGCACCTGCTACATCATTTTTAAAACTTGTGTACACATATTTTTGAATATGTTTCACTATACGAGTAAAAATCCGGAAATTTTGAAACGGATTAAACTCGTACTGTAAATTTGAGAGGAATTTTTAGGGAAAAGTAACAATTTAGTAAATTTGACAATACTAAATTTCTCATCCACTTTACAAAATTTAATTTATTTTGAAAGAATTTTACCAACTTTTATAGTAAAATTATCAGATATGTTTGAACTAATCATGTTTTTAATTTGGTTTATGTAATTTTACAAGCTTTCTCTGCTTGAAATTTCATTTGTTCTGTACAATTTAAAAATTTATTGCACTTTTCAAGAAACTTTTCAATTTTCATAATTTTAATATTGATTTGTCTGTGAATTCAATTACATTATTTTGAAATTGTTCAATCATTTTTATACAATAAATATATACATAAATATGCAAAAAGACTGTAATTTGGTCAAAATTATTGATAATAAAGATTTGTAAATAAGTGTAATGAAATATTGATTGAAAGAAACAAGTATTAATATAAGCAACTTGTATTAGATAATAATATTATTGAATTACGACTTAAATAGCTTCTTCATATTTATAAATAGAAAATCAATATAAGTTTATATTCGCAATTTGATTTAGTCTATAAACTTGAGAATAAATTTTATGTATGTAACGTAAGTTTAAAAGAGTTTTTCAACATTTTTATTAAATGTAATTATAAATTAGACTTAGAAAAGACAGAATCTATAAACTATTTTTGTATCAAAACAATAAATGCGTCTGTAGTACACGAAAATATTAACTGATCATATCTTATACCTGCATGACTAGGGTATACATAATTAATTTCTTATTACCACCATGCATGTGACTCACGTAAATATTGATCGCGAAGAAAATAAAAAACTTGCTGACCACTTCATTCCGTGCATGTCCTTCTTACAATCATGTACTACAATACTAGGTACACAAATCTTAACTTTATATTATAATACAAATGTTTATATAAACTTTATTTACAGAAAACCGTTTACTCCCAAATTGGAATACAGGAAGAAACCTGATTACGCCGATACAGCATACAAAGAAGCCGTGTCCCGTTTAAGGATACTCTTGGCAGAAACCTACACTCCTGTTAAAAGGACGATGCGGGACTTTGACAGTGCAGGAGATGAAACCGATAATCAATCGATCATCAGCGGCGTCAGCAGAATTTCGAAATACCCACCGTTTACTTCGACGTCAAAGAAGTATCCTTATTACACGCCAAGAACAACGACCACTCACATAACTAACATTGAGAAACAGTAAGATAACAATCTTAGTTTTTTTTTAAATAAGTTTTGAAAATTATATTTTCTTTAGCGAAATACCCAATAAATTTGAGTCTCAAATAATACCGCCGGAATTATCAACGTTCATGGAACGGCAGGAAGATTACATCGAGCAATTAGAGAAAGAGTCCAGATTCTGTAAGGTAAATCTTCATAACTTTCTTTGTTTTTGTGTAAAATTTTATTTTATCTTTGATTGTTAACAGGATGAATTGTCTACATTGCTGAGCAAAGTCAAAGATATAATTTTCGAGAACGACTCGCTGCATGAGAAACAGAAGAGCAGTCTGATGAAATCCGTTTTCGATCAGTTCGAAACTGAAACCGAAACAGAAACGGAAGCGGAGATGAGCAAGTTGAAGTCTCCGAAGAAATCGAGGAAGCAGAAGGTACTTGAAGGTCCATCTATAGTTTTTGAGTCTCGAATATCCGAGCTGGAGGCGCAGCTCACGCAAATTCGAATCGAACTGAAGAAGTCTCAGGAGGAGAACGATACGTTGAGGAAGAAAGTATCCGATTGCGATTATGGTGAAGGCGCCGGGATCAATAAGAATCTCATGGACAATTTGACAAGGGAGAAGAACGTTTTGCAGGAGACCGTTTCGAAGCTGCAGTCCGCTTTGAATCTGCTGAGAGATAAAGAGCAAAATACGAGTGATCAGGTTAAGAGGAGTCTGGATGTGGCTGAGCAGGCTCAGTACGAGAAGACCGCCGCGGAGCACGAGATCAGACGTCTGAAGGATGAATTGGAGAGGCAACATTCAAAATTAAGAGAATCCATTAATGATCAGGTAAATAATTATAATTTACTAATTGGATTTTAACGAATTTATACGTAATAGTGTATTCAAAGACAATTTGAAAACTCATTACAAAGTTGTGAATAGTTATTAGTTGGGAATCCAATCAATTACAAAGCAATCTCGCATAGAAAACTAATTGCAAACTTGATAGAAATTTGAATAACAATATTTAATAGTTCAAATTTCAAACTTGATCGCACTTTGAATATTCATTATAAGAGTTAATATTATTGATTTAAGATTTTAAAAGATTTCAATGAATATTAACATATATTTCAACAAATTATATAATTGATTATTGTTTAGAATCGTAGAATTGCTGATGAACGTTCGGCTGTTGAAAGAAGATACACGCAGCAAATTGAGCAGCTCACATCGGAATTGGGCGTTCATTGGGAGCAAAACGGAAAGTTGCAATTGGAATTGGATAAGCAGAGGCGCGAAAGCACGGATTCGAGAAGAGAGTTGGCGCAAAAGCAGGCGCTCATCGATGAATTGAAGAAGGAAATGCAGAACAAAATAAGTAAACTTTAATGGATAAAACATGATCTGGTTTGTATGTTTATATGATGTGCTTGTGTTTTTTCTTAGTAACTCTTCAATCTGATATTGGAGTAAGCGGAGCGGAGAAGAGCGCTTTGGAACAGCAGATCTCTTCGCTCCAGATGGCCAACGAGAGAAACGAAAGACAGTCGAAACAGGAGGTTGCTAGGATGCAGGTGGAAATGCAGTCGCTCAGGCAACGGTTGGATAGAGCCGATGCGGATTCCATTCACAGCAAGAGGGAGAATATTCGATTAACTGAGCTAATTGCTGCTTTAGAGAAGGAAGTAAGTTTGTTATATATAATATTTGTTGTTTACAAGAGGTGATTAAAACTTGATATTTTGTCGCAGATAAATATGAATGCTGCATTGTCTGATGAGAGATCGAAGAGATCAGAAGCTATAGCTTTGCCATCGGTGAAAGAAGAGAAGGAAAAAGATATGGGTTTAATGATTAAGAATATTGAAAACAAACACGGTGAGTGTTTGCCTTTTAGAAGTAGATTAAAGATAAAAAAGAGTAATTGAGAAAAAAAAAGATAATTAATAGAAGAACATGAGAGAGTGATCGGAAATAGTTTATCCATGAGTTGATTAAATGATTGTTGCAGCGGCCACTGTGGCCGAACTGGAGGGAATGATCCAATCGCAGAATCAACTCATGGACAAACTGTCGTCAGACTGTCATGTGCTTACCCAGAAGCTGGAAGAATCCAGCAACAAACATAAGTAAGATTCGTAAATTATATTAAATCAGAAATGCTGACATTTATTGTTAAATATATTTTAATATTAGTGTTAATAATAGTGATAGCAATTATAATAATAGTTAATATAATATAATTAACGCATTTCATCTGATGATATTGAACGAGAGATTCGAGAGAGTGTAAAAACTAACTTGTGTTTGGTAGGGACGGAAAACAGCCAAAACGGGTCCGATTTGCAATCTGTCCGACCAACCAAACGCAAGGAACCTATCAAAGTTGATGTAACAGTCAAACTCGTGCCTAAGTCGAAGAAGGTCAGTTCAATTGAAATTGTTGCGTTAATAATAATAATAAACACTTGGACTACCTAAAAAGAAAATCAATTCATTTTTTTGTATAAATAAAAGCATTTATAAAGAAAACAAACATAATAAATATATCATAATCTCTGCATTTATTTTAGAAGTGATAAGCAAAAACTGTGTTTGGAAAACAGAGAGTTAATTAGTAAAATTGAAAATATTTGGAGTTCACTTAAGCAACTGCAACATTCCACAAGCTATACTAGATCGTAGCAGGTAATACACACTTCCACATTTCCTAACTAATCCTTGTTTTTTCTCTCGTTATAGGGAGGAAATACGGGAACTACAAACTAACTTAGACTATTTGAGTAATAAGTTTAGTCAATCCCAGATTAAATCTCCTGATAATCAAGGTATCATCATACCTATAGCGAAAAAAAATGAAATCATCACCAAAATCATTAACATCACTTAAGCACACTTCAAAAGCCAAGTTCTATATTTCCATTTCTCAAAATCCCTAAAGACAAATGGAAATATAGAATTTGAATTTTTCAATGAAACAGAAATTTCAAAATATATTTATATTTTATAGATGAAATCAACGGCATTTCGAAAGTCGCACCGCACGCAACTCCGAAGAATATTAAGGAAACCGCACCAAAAAATAACGTAGAATCCGCAGAGCAGCAACAGCAAAACCACGAATCGAAAGAAGATGCAAAACCAGAAGGAAATGAAGATGAAGTAAATTATTACAATAATCCGGAAGAAATGCAGTACGCTCCTAATCAAGAAGATTACCAAAGCAATCCTGCAGAAGTATACGGCGATCAACAGGAAGCTTATCCTGCGGAGCAATACGATCCTAATTTGCAGGAGAATTACTCTGCAGAACAGTATGTTCCAGGAGGCCAAGATCCTAATTTGGAGAGTTATCCTGCAGAGCAATACGATCAGGAGCAGTATTCTGGTGAGCAATACGAACAGGATCCAAATTATCCAGCTGAACAGTACGATGCTAATTATTCCGAAGAGCAGTACGATCAAACTCAGTACGATCCGAATCAGGGATATTCTGAGCAAGCCGATCCAAATGCCGAAGTTGCATACCAAGAGACAACTCAGCAGGAGGAACTTAAATAGTTTTAATTGTATTTTTAGAAATGTTGTTGCTGTTGGTTTCTAACGAGAAAAAAACATATATTTATCTAACGTATTGTGCAATGCAGTTTATATATATATTCATAGATGGGCTTTAAATATAATTTAATTATTATGTATGTAAAGTAATTAAACATAAACGTTATTCTTAAAACCGCTTATTTGTAAGAGATAATTTACAATAAACTCTATTAAGATAAATAATTGATTTTTCTTGATTGATGATGATCGATTTAATTAAATAAAAATTGATTAAATCTAATAGAATTAATGTCAAGATTTAAGCTTAAAAATGAGGTTTTTAATATTGTTTCAACGTTGAATAAAAATTCAGGAAAGTTGAATTCTACGTTAAGATAAGGCTCATAAGAATGAGTTGTATAAAAATTATTATTTTTATTTCTTGTCTCTTGAATTCCACTCCAAAAATCTGCCTTACTTGCCGTAAATGATGATGAAGATGAGAATAATGATATATTTGTACACATTACGAAATGTACGTCACTGAAAAAAAATAGTAAAAACAAAGTGCGTCGATTAAAAATGGGAGGATGCGAAAAATTTATTAGAAAGAAAGAAATTGATTAGCGTAATTAGATAAGCACCATGTTATTGCCGCAGTATTGTATAACGCCGTAATTGCCGGAGATCATCCACGTGGAGTCTTCGTTCTCCGCCTTTTTCACTGCATTGTCGTTCAATCCGCAGATCGATTCGGATTTCAACGTGCGCAAACTGCAGATCCTCGAGGGGAAGAAACCGCCGAGTGCGTGCTCAATCGATGTGGTCGGATCCCAGGATCTCTCGCCAAACAACTTCCTGTAGTTAAGGTCACCTTTGAAGATGATCAATTTGGCGCGCGCCAATTTCCTATAGAGACTCTCGTCGACTTTGAACATGTGCTTGTACTCGAGCGGGGTGGTCCAGAAGTCGTGTTCTTCGATTGTCCAAAAATCGTCTTCCAAGTACGTTTTCCAACGTGAACCTGCGAAAACATCAATGCTTTTAACAAATCTAACACATGTTTTACAAAACAAATAATAATACCTAGATTTCGCAAGACATCGTCCTCGCTATCAGCGCATTGGTCAACCAACCATTCCAAATCTTTTTTCATCACATCGGAAAGGAACCACGGTATTGTCTTCACGTAAAATCTGACCCTTTCCGCTATATTCTTCGTGCACAAAAAGTCAGCGATGCACAGGTCCGTGAAAAGTTCGTAGCCGCAATTATCCAATACAACATCTAAATGTAATTATTGTTTTTAATATTTATAGCCCATGATCGATTTTCGCTTATTTAATTACCTATGAATTGATATCTACTTTCCACGTTCGCTGCTAACCAGACTTCATTGCTCATATCGCAAAGAAGATTCTTAGACAAGCTCTTATTGCATTCAATGAGACTCAATGTAGGCGCTAAAGCATCACCATTCGTATGAGACAAATCGCACTTGTTGCCCCACATATTTATCTTAAATAAATAAAATTAATAACCCGAATCTAAACAACATAAATCAATTGTAATCATTTAAAATATATAATTATATGAATTATCTAAAAGATTAATGCATTTCTTATCTTTAACTTTGAACAGAACTCTCTAATATTCTTTAATCTCTTTTGATTATTTTTTTTTAATCTTTTGCAAATTGCTATTTTGTTTATGTCGACTTTAAAGGTTGTCGCGAATCAATTATAATTACTTTTAAAAGCTCCTTAAAATCAGACTCATCATTCCTGAAATGACTGCTTAATATGTCCAGCAGGAACTGACCCAAATAAATCATCGCTTCTTTTCCTTTAAAGAAAGTGCTGCGTTTGTCTTCTCTGAACGGATCGAATTTCTGTAAATGCACCCTTAAAAAAACAAAGAAGCTTTATACAGCGACAAAAGGCAGACGTATGTTCAAGAATTACGTCTCTTCGAACATTTCCTTGATCCGCCTGTACATGTAACATTCGGCGAACAGCCAGAGCACGTTGAAATAGCTGCACGTCGCGTTCTGATCGTTATGATATTTGAGCACTTTATTGTAGTGCACAGCATCAGGTTCAGTGGATTTCAGTTTAACAATCTCCTTGTTCGTTTGGATCTCATATTTCAACTTTGAAAGTTCACCAATGACATGTTTAAGATCTTCGGCACTCTCCTGCAACATGCCACAATAAGTTACTTGAAAAGGTGGAAATTTCATTTATATTATTTTAATTACCAAACCATGAATTGTGGTAATCTCCTCTTTGTTTCTGACCAAACTATCGATAATCTTTGTTATGATTATGGGCATTCGGACTTTGACTGTGTGATTGGCATAGCTCCTGAAAAATTCTATTTGCAATTTTTATTCATTTGGTGGCTGTTGCTTCAAACCTTTTAAAAAAGGCGCTGAGGTATTCGTTTCTGGGTGTCTTGATGTCCACACCCTCGCCAGGAAAATTCACGCAGTGGCACTCATCCATATCTAGATCGATGTTAGTATATAGCGAATGATAATGAAAATCTGGATGAACTGTGAATTTTATGTGTGAGCTGATATCTAAATTCAAAAAAATAGTAATAAGATAGGTTAGTTTCCATATGTGTGTCAATTCAAGTATTCGCAAGGAGCCCCATCTAGTTGCGCAGAATGAAGAAAGAATTTAAATTGTTTTTCAATACACATTTATTATAACATATAAAAGAAGAAAAATCATCACATTAAATAATTATTCTCTATGTAAAGAGTATATATATATATATATCTAAATAAGCGAAAGAATCTATTAGATAATTAGTATATTATATATGTATATATCTAATTATTGCAACAATCTATTTTGTATAGTGAAGCCTACAATTAAAAATAGTTGCCTATAATAGAAAATAGTTGCATTAACACTTATCACATTGAGTTTTTATTGTTAAATGGAGAGCGTGATTAATCTAAACCACTCAAATCCAAGTCATCCGCAGAACGGCGCTTCCTGGACTTAATTCCGGTCAGCGGATTCTTCAATATAGCCTCAATGGAAGAACTTATGAAGCTCCCCAATTCACCGACGACGTCATGCTGCTTCAGTTTTTCTCCAGGTAATTGGCCCCGTCTTATATTCTGCGAAATGTTCTGCGTTATGTTCTCGTCGATCTTCATGTTAACGTGATCTTTCAAATTCAGTCCAGATAAATTCGGTGTAGTTATGAACCTGAGCTTATGCGGAATATCGATTTCCATGCTCGACTTCCTCTTACGCTCCAACTCCATGAGATACGCGTTCGGCGTTTTTGTATGGGACAGCCTGGGCCTCGTGAACGTTCTGTTCGATGGGTGAGAGCTCAGCAATGGTTCGGGTGCAAAGACCGAACGAGCCAAAACGTCCTGAGATTTTGCTACCTCTGTGTTCAGATCTGAGAATTTCTGGTCCCATTCGCTCATCTGCTTCTGGATGCTGCAAATGGCGGAGTCTTGTTCCTGCAATTTTCCCGCCTGCTCCTTCAGCTTGGTCTCGTGTTCCTGTATGAGATTCGTCTGATGTTTGATCGTCACGCTCTGTTTCTCAATCTGAAACATTAACTATATAACAATGATACAAGTTTAGTGAAGAGCAAACCTTGTTGTATAGTTTGTGGACGATCTTGGATAAGCACATTATTTGCTCCTTCTGTTTCTTATTGAGCTTTGCTACTTTGAGAACCTCCTCCTGCACACCCGGCTGTACAACATATACTTTTGGCACTCGAGAAACTGACGGTGCGAATGACATCACTGAAAATTACACACATATATTCGTTGAAAACGCTTTTTCCGATTTATTTCTCACATGAGCTTGTCGTATGGCATTTTATTGTAGGCAGTATCTTCTCGTCAAAGTACTCCATAGCCATGCTACTTATATCGCGCAGTTCCTGCAAGATCTCATGAGTCTTTGGAGGTGTTCCGGATTTCTCGACAATACCCAAAACCCTGTCCAATTCATCCAAAACCTTCAAACAAACAAATATATGAAAACTAAAATGTTTAAACTATACAAATTATAACAATTATACCTTCCCAGGGTTAAAGCAGCACAAATTGTTCTGTATGTATTTCATGTAGGTCATATTCAACATGCTTATTCTCGTTTCGACAGCGGATAGAATGTCGCAGTGTCTGAAGAGTGGATGAACTCTACGTTCGGATTCCCTCCTCGGCAGCATCGACTTAACGCGCTTGAAGATCGCAGCATGCTTCTTTTCAATCTGCATGAATCCTCTAGAAAGCAGGTTGCTTCCAACATCATTGAATTTTTTGCAAACCTATCATAAACACAATAATATTATTACAGTTTCACTTGGAAACGCCCTCTATTATTTATTAGTAAAAAAAAAAGGTGTAAAGAAAAGATAAACATAAAATTAATTTGGTTCTGTATTTAAAAATAGATAATATAAAGTTATTTTTGGGGTGAAATAATCAATAATAATCTCATTCGGGTACCAGCAAATCGAGACTCGCGTTTGTTGCAACGGAATTGGCGAACTTCTGTTCACCCCCTCGTATTGATAGCGAATGCATCGCAGTAACTTTTTTCTCCTTCATCATACTAGTCTTCTCCCATTTGCCACTGCCGCAATTTTTGCATCCACGTATCGGCACTATATCCAAACTGACAGTTCTGTTGCCGCAATCGCCGCACTTGAAGAACCTCTTGAAAGCGTCGAACACTTTCAGAGGATGCTTCTCCTGCTTGCACAAATCCGACGCGGAGAAATTCGTATATTTACATTTCAAGCATTTCACAGCTTTGCATTCAACCTTAAAGGTGTTCGACATTTTCTCCTCCATCCGCTCCTTCAACTCCAATTTATTGAAATACTTCTCCTGCTCTTCGTTCTGATGCGCCTCCAGCAAATCCATGTGCTTTGATGTGGCTGCCATCATTTTCTTGAAGCGTTCCGAGAAAAATTCGTTGTTCTGGATTTTCGCTTTCTTCGGATCCGTTTCCACCCGTTCGGATACCTCCAAAGCGCGTTTCTTTCCGCGTTTGTCTTTAACGCTGTTGGGATCCTCTGCTTTTAAAGGTCCGTTACGTTGCACCCATTTCAAAGCGTTCATCTTCGCCCGATCGACGTGCTTCTTGGAAATTGGCGACGAGAGATCCACCGTTTCCTCGCCTAAACCAGAAAGTAGAGGAATATCGAACGCTTGAAGTTCTATGTTTTTCGGTTTCGCTGGTTCCTTTCTAATTGGTTCTTTTTCAGCAGGTGGTGCTTTTTCTGCTGCGTTTTTAGCTTTCAACTTCTGTATCACACTAATAGCAGTAGTTTTGGATTCCTCTAAAGTAACTTCAGAACTCAGAGGTTTACTCAAGACGTTGGGTTTTGGAAGACCGAGGACATCGCTCGTTGTAGTCGTAATTTCGCCACCAAGTCTCTTCAGTAGCTCAAGATCTTTGGCTCTTTGCGCAGGAGAAGACTCCAATCTCACAGCCGATTTCACCCTAGGAGCATTACTTGTTTTAATATTGTTGACTGCAGGAACAAGAGGAGCCATTCCTGATAATAAATTGATCCTGTTTTGGTCTTTGGCTGCTAACTTTTTACTCTTCGCAGCGGGAACAGCGCTAAAAGACTTTCCACCATAAAACACCTCGTTTTTACCCAAGACTTTATTCCTCAGCGCAGTGAGACCACGTCCAGTGTAATTCGCCTGCAGCTCGGATCTACCTCCGCTGCACTTCTGATACTCTTGCTTAATGTGAAAAATGCAGAATTCGCATTTATTCGTATTCACGAAAGCCGTGCATTGCTCACCGCTCTTCTTTTTACTCTTGCACGTTCCCAAATCCTTGGATTGTCCAAATATCATTACCCTCTGGTAATTATCCACACTTAAACAAGCCTGAAATAACATTAAAATTTATATTTATTTTTAAACCATACAAATACAACACTTACTTCATCCTTGGATCCATCCTTCTTATCAAACACATTAGGATTTAATATCCCAATAACTGTGCCCACAGGCAACTTCCACATTTCATTGTAAGCACTGCTGAAGAGAAATACTGAAACGGTTTTTAACTCGCCGTGAAGATCGCTCAAAGTCCAAATCGCGAACGGCTTTCCTTTTTGCGATGTTTTGGATAATTTATGGACTATAACACCGGCGATCACCCAGTCACTTTGCGGATTCACTCTGAGTAAGAATCTCGATACTTGACTCATGGATATCGCCTCGCGTCCGCTCATCCTTTCTTTGATCAAAGCTTGTGAGATAAGTGGCTTCACAATCCTGATTCCAAATAGAGGATCAGTAAAGACTTCTTTAGAAAGATCTGGTTTTTTCTCTGGCAAACCCAATTGGCGTTTTGAAGTCCAAGTGGACATTGCTGAGGGATTTCTTTCACTGCTGTTTCCTTCTGTTTGAAGCAATTCCTTAATTGACTTGCCACACTCATTGTACTTATACTCATGATTCCTATTTTCTTCGTCATCTGAACTATCAGTTTCACCAGCATGCACTACACTTTTGGGATCTCTAATCTTCTTTGCACTCAAGTTACTTTTTTGTCTTGATGTGCCTTGGGACTTCTCGAAGTTATCTATTGAATTCAAAAATATCTCATCCTCGTTATCTTTGCTAATTGGTTTTAAAGTTGGTGTTGGTGATTCCTCTAGCTCTTGGCATACTGAGTCTAGGAGTGAATCAATTTCTAAATCATCACTCATGTTGCACTTAACTTAAGTTGACTTGTTTTCACTACACTTTCAAAGGTTGGATTAAAGGTCCAATATTTTTAGCGCCAAACGCTGACAACTATGTTATGAAGAACTGAGAGTCTTACCAACATGAAACACTGTCAGTACTGCTGAGTACTAAATAATGATTGTACGATCACGGGGGTACGTAATACGTTGAATAGAAGGGGAAATAAGCGAGGTGCAATTAAATGCAGTTTGTAAACAACACTTACCAATCTGTTCTTAGCAATGTCGTCGTAGGTGAGGAAGGAAAAGATTGCCTCGAGAACGTTGTCAGGCAGCAGTAAAATGAAAGGTCCAATACTCATGTCTGATGGGGCCCCTGTGTCTCAAAAATATTTACTCCTTCGCCGTTTAGATTCGAGCGCCTCTAATTTCACTATTTATAATACTTCTATAAACAACAATCAACTGTTATTAAAGGACTGTGACGTATATTACTTTAAGAAATAGCAAACAGCAGCTAACAGTAATACCAACATCGGAGACATACACTCGCCCTTAGCTATGAACAAAGAAAAAAGTTGTAAATATTGTGATAAATCCTCTTAATTAAATAATTGTTAAAACCTATATTTCTGTATTTAAGATTAGAAAACAAAAAATTAATTAAAATAATCATATACATATATGATACAGACAGAACTCTATATATAGAATATGATTCAATAATCGCAGTAATTTTACAATTATATATTTATGTTATTCTTCAGTACTGAAAAACAACTCCTAAAAAGAATCTACAAGTTTTATTAATGAATTCCTTAATAAAAAAAATGCACGCCACCATCTTAACTGATGCTTAAACTTAAAGACTGACAGTACTTTCTTGTTTAATGTGCGAAATCATTTGAAAACAGCAATAAGGGCTTAAGTAATTATCTTATGGCCTTATTAAAGTAAATATTGTAATTATTTAAAAGAGAAAACTATAATGAGTATAAAGAGAAAATAATATAAATTTGAGCAATTATTCATTATGCAACCCTATTATCTTGAACATGTGATACTGGTAATAAATTTTCATTAGATTTAGGCAATTTATGTACTAACAACAGAGTATAAAGTGTTATGTTATTGAATTTAGTTATTTTTAGTTGTTATCAATTGTTATTTGAATGCTCGTGATGATACAGTGTTATGATGTCTGAATTGAAGAGTAAAAAGAGGAAATTCAACGTCGAGGGTCGCGTTTTCCAGCAGAAATGGGAGAGTCTGTACTTTTTCAGCATTGTACAGAACAAGATTCTTTGCCTCATTTGTATCAAAGAGATCACAGTGCCAAAAGAGTACAATTTACGACGACACTACGAGGCATTCCACAGGGATAAGTATGATGTTTTCGAAGGGAAATTGAGAGAGGAGAAGCTGAAGAAACTGAAATTGGATATGCAAAGGCAACAGAATATCTTCACTGTTGCCACCAAGTCCAATGATGCAGCTATCCATGCAAGCTTTGCAGTCTCGCAGATCATTGCAAAGAACTCCAAACCACATACGGATGGGGAATATGTGAAGAAATGTATGATAAAGGCAGTAGAAATTCTGTGTCCTGAAAAGGTGAAGCTCTTCCATGCCATCAACCTTTCAGCAAATGCAGTTGCTAATCATGTAAACGTTTTTACAGAAGATGAACAGCTTCAGGTCAAAGAAAAGTGTAAAGATTTTGTTGCCTATTCAATTGCCATTGAAGAAAATACTAGTGTACCTGACCATCTGCAGCTCGCTGTTTATATTAGAGGTATCAGTGATGATTTTGAGTTGGCTGTGGAACTTCTGGGAATGCTCCCATTCAATGAAAGCACCAGTGCTGATGACATATTTTCTGGGTTGCTCAGTCTCTTAAGTAAACATGTGTTGCCATGGGAAAAAATGGTTGGGTTTCTGAATGATGGAGCTAGAGTTATGATTGATAAGAGTGATAGTGTTGCTGCTAAATTTAAGAAAATTATGAAGGATTTTGAGGGATCATCTTCCTTCTTCACCATGCACTGCATATTGCATCAACATGAATTGTGTGCAAGCAGTTTGAAGATGGACCATGTGATAGATACAGTTATAGAAATAATAAATTATATTAGAGCAAGTGCCTTTACCCATCAGGAATTACTTGGATTATTAGATGAGGTGGAAAGCGAGCATAATGAGATTATTACTCGGATTTACTGGAAGCAATCAGAGCATTTTTGCATGAGGAGAACAAAACCGTTGATGATTTATGCAACGTATCCTGGATTAGCGATCTAGCATTCTTCGTTGACGTAACGGAACATATGGATAGTCTGAACGAAGAGCTGCAAAGCGTTAATAAACCAATTTCAGAGATGTTTGATTGCGTCAGCGCTTTCAAGATGAAACTGAAATTGTGGGATAATCAGCTAAAGATGAACAATCTCGCATATTTCTCGCACCTGAAATCGGTGGAAAGCAAGTGCTACCTAAATATGCAAAAGTATACTAAGAGTTTCACGTTGTTAAGGCACGAACTTGAGGAGCAATTTCAGAACTTCAGCATTGCTGAACCGGAGTTCAAATTGTTCGCGTTTCCTTTGGTTGCGGACATCCAAACGGCTCCGGATAATCTTCAGATGGAATTGATCAGTTTGCAGTGCGATTCAAAGCAGAACCAATATTTTGCCGAAATGAAATTGCACGATTTTTACTCGCAGCTTCCCAAAGACAGGTATCCTCATCTCAGGTCGTTCGGTTTGAGGATGATTGCGATGTTTGGAAGCGAACACGCGTGTGAACAATTCTTCTTTCTCGTGCACAATAATAAGAAGCGACGATCAATTGAAATTTGACGCTTTAATTTTGACACGCATATTTTTGTAAATATCAATCTTTTTATTATTTTTCGTATGAAAGCAACAATTCATAGTTTTAGCAATATTTTTATTAAAATACAAACAGCTTTTATCCTTGATTTTGTAAATAATCGTTAGATCGTTTTAAGCTTTTCTCGAAGATTGTTTAGCAGCGCTGAACATATTATGTATAGTATTACACATGTTTGTAAATAAATTAAACTTGTATTATAATTTTTTAAATTTTATTTGTCTTCACTTAGGTTAATATGATTCGTATCCAATGTAATAAATTGATTTAAGTTTCAATGTACGAAATAAACTATATACAAATAGTATATAAAATACACAATCATTTTTTTTTATAAAGGGAGAAAGAAACATTCATCGACAATTACCGATTTCCTTTCCACACTCATCTATACATAATTATATATAATTTCTTATACAATATAAAAAATAATAGTTTCTCTACTTAAACAAAAAACAAAACTGAAAAATGTATTTTATAAAATGGATATTTATTAATAAAAATTAAATGCATTCGTGCACAGCAACTTAACTCTCTTCTTCCTCCTTGTCCTTTGATTTGTCTTTCTTCTTCTTCTTCTTTTTGTCTTTCTTCACTTCCTGCAATACCGAAAAGAGAAACAAACGAATAAGATTTATGTCTGCTCGCAGGAAAATGGATGATTGTTATTGGTAAAATTAGCGGAAAACTTACAGGTTCTTCGGTAGTTTCAGCGGGCGTAGATTCTGGTGATTCCTCCTCGACTTCGGTCTTGATCTTCTTCTTCTTCTTTTTGTGTTTCTCCTCGTTTGTGCTTTCGGATTCTTCCACCGCGGCCTCTGGTCCTACGCTCATCTTGCGCTGTTGAAAAAAAAATGCATTGATTAGTATAGAGTTAAATGATGAAATGGTGGTAATAATTTACCTTCTTGGATTCATCATTATTGGTTTCACCATCAGCTGGTTCACTTTTGACGACGCTGTAATCTACGTAACTAGTCAACCAATCGCTCGGTGTGTTTTCATTCGGTTTTCCGTGCTTGTCCAATTTTCCTTGTGAGATGAGCACCTTCTTCTGCGAAGACTTTGGTCCCAATCCCCACTTTCTCGGGTAGGTGTCCCTCTCCATAATGACCCTCTTGATCTTGGCAATGACGCCATGATCGCAGCTGGCCATGGTGGATGTGGTCATCATAGCAACGGCCAGAGCGACCGCTTCTCCTTTAGTAGTAACAATGACAATCTCCTCGTTAAGTTCGATGCCATCCTCGTAACGTAATACTCCAGGTAACAGAATTTTGGCTCCGTAACACACGGCGTTGACGGCGCTGTCCTTCATGATGATGCGCTTGTGTTTCACCAAAAGTCCTTCCAACGGTCTTATCACGCGTCTCAGGTAGTTCTGATCCTTGTGATTCTCGTACAACCACATGGCATCGAGGACATCATGCATCGTAGCCATATCGTCGGCTTCCCCTTGGATACCTGAACGGACGCGACGCAACTCCAACATTTGACCTCCGACACCCAAGACAAGACCCAAGTGGACGCACATCGTACGGATGTACGAACCAGCCTCGCAGCTGACCCAAAACACACCTAAACCAAAAAACAAATAATGAATATACAATTCGCAATTAATTTTAATATATATGAAACATTACCAATATTCCTGGTATCATCGAAATCCAATAACTTGCTGTCATATACAGTCCTTACACGGAGCTGCCTCTTCACAGCGGAAATCAAGGGAGGACGTTGGAAGAGCGCTCCACGAAGCTTCTCCAAACCTTGTCCGACCTTAACCACTCCACCCTCCACTTCAGAATGCAACTTAAATACACTAACATATTCTTTTCCAGCAGATTGTTGTGATTTGACTAAACGCGTCGCTCTATCAATGCATACAATCAGGCAACCTAAAGTAAACAAAACAAATAAATAAATACAGAACAAATGTAAACAAAACATCTAACAAATTGTACCTATATAACCCAAAAGTAAAATCTCAAAGTACTGATTTTACTTGAGGATACAATCAAGGCAATTAAATTATATAAGTCTGAACATCTAACACCCTTATACAATTTTGATTTTTTTTTTGTTCAATACTTTAGGATGTTTAGGACTATGTATGTACCTGTTACTTTAGGATCTAAAGTTCCTGAATGACCAGTTTTCTCCACCTTTAAAATACGCTTAATCCAAGCCACAACTTCGTGACTGCTTGGGTTGCTTGGTTTGTCCAAATTGATGTATCCAGATTTGATGTATTCAGAGATCTCTCTCTTCAATGGTGATGCTCCAAAAGGTAAGGGGGTGTAATGGTTTGTGCGGACATTCAGATGATCAAAGTTCTAAACAATCACATGTTTTGGAAATTAGTTAATTCTTAATGGGATGCAGAAAAAGTTGTTATTTACCTTCAGAAGCAGGGGCCATTTCGATGTATCCAACTTGGCCGCAGTGGTTGACGATTCCAAATGGAAATCGTTGGCCTTTTGGATATCACCTAGTTGCTTGTCCTTCTTTTTCTTTCCTAAAAACATGTATAATATTTAACGTAAATTCAATGTTGAATGAATTACTATTCGAAATTAAGTTAATACTTATGCGATCACTTATAAATATTGCTTATTATTGTTTAAATTCATTGTTAATTTACCTATTTCTGCCATGGTCGAACTTGCTCAGAACACGTGTTTTGACTTAAAAGATAGGTTAAGGACAACAAACCAAACACACTACAAATATAGCGTGTAGCGTTAGCGTGCTTTGGTCTTTTTTCAGAAGCTTAAGTAATACCAACAAAACAAAAAATAACCTTGATTAGTAAATAAGGCTGAAGGGTTGCCAAAAAGAAAACAACCTTCAATATTATTTTTACTATTCGATTACATTTATAATAAAATGATTTTGTATAAACTTTGAAAACATGTTGAAATATTATTGCCAAACAATTGCCACTCCTTATGGTTGATGCAACCAATAGGAAAGCTTTGATTTAAAGACTATTATTAATTAGATTGTTAAGGGCCAATTGAAATTCAGTAAAATTGCTATACGAATATAATTATAAAATTAAATCTTATATAATAATGATTGTATATTAAATTCAATAAGCTTAATAAATATTTCAAATCTAGATAGCATGAACAGTGGTACATCAGTCAATGGTAGTAAATTAAATGCATTATTCTCTATGTAAATTGTATCACATATGCTCATTTATATCTTGTATGGGCTGCTTGTGGGCCAAATACAGCGTGAGGATGCTCGTCAGAGCGCTGACAAGGAATATAACGTCGAACCACCTGTGGTAGAAATTGAATTGAAGATCTCCCAATACCTGCGTGATGATCGTTCTATACTCCAAAGGCATGCTCATACGTAGCAAAAGCACCGAAGACAGAAAGTACATGCCCATGATCTGCGCCAAGACCAGAACAATGATATTCGAACTCTTGCTCGACGATATTTTGTTGAAAAACTGTAAAACAGTAACAGCAACGACAACCAAATAGTGAACGCAATTCCAATATTGTTATGTCAATTTACCTTAGTTAACGTTAACAAAAGGCCTCTAATAGAAGTGATGACAATGCATCCAACCAGAATGAAAGACACGTGCTGGGACCAAAAGTTCACGTCAATATTCAAACCCATCCAGTGGACAGCAATTTCTATTCCTCTGGTGACGATATCCTTCTTACCAACTCGATCGAAAACGATGTTGATCGTACACTGAAAAACCAAACTTTTCAATACAGATCGCATTCCATCAAAGAAGTTTAACTAACAATAAAGATTTTCCATAAACAATACAGCGAAAAGAAGTATCCCAAGAAGTTAAAGTATTTTCCTTTCCACGTGTTCGACCATTCGATCCTCTCGAGCATATTGTGATTCTCGTGCGCCTCCAGAAACAATTGCCTACTCAGTTCCTCCAAACCGGAAATTTCCAGTTTCAATTGAGATATATCTGAAAGTGGATAACATATCTCATTGTTCTAAGACTTGTATATATCAACATCAAATGAATGAAATTATCTTAATTGTAACGTGACCTATGAGATCATCTTAACCTTCAGTTAACGCAATATTTTAAAGCTGCATACTTTCTTGACTGCGTTTCGGCCCAACCGAATACAGCATCCCCCATATTCCTTGCTTCTTGTCAGCGTCGGAAGATGCGCCCTTCTCTAAGCTCTGCTTTTTGGACATGGCAATCCTTTTCTTCTTCATAACAATCATCTCCATTGTTTGCATTAGCCTCTTCTCTGTAGTAGCAACATCTGCTGGCGACACTTCCCTAAACAATTGTAATTACTTCTTTTATTATTAAATATAGTTTTTGTAATGCAACCTTATGAAATAGGACATTGATGTGTAAGGATAGTTGACAGCACCAAATCCTGAGAGCAGGGCCATAACCGTCACCCCGATAACGCCGATTCGCGAGACCAACTGTTCCATTGACAAAATCCCCTGCTTGGGGTTCAGGATTGGGAACGGATCACCGATTTTCCAAAAGATGATTAAAAATAGGATCCAAACAAACACTGTTAAATATTTGATGTAGTGTGCTTTCACTGAAACATAATCAAGTTATCCAAAAGTGTTAAAAACAAATAATAACAGCTGATTACCAAAGCTGATGTTGCTTATGCAACAATAAGAAATATAAAATGGATTGAGTACAATGACAACAAATAGGAGGGAATAGAGCACAATGCACCAGTAGAATGATCTGGAGCTATAAAAAAAAATTGAAACATTATACAGTTTTCCAATTGGATTATCTATGCTCACCTTGCTTCAAGCCAATTCAAAATTTCGAAAATGATCAGTTCAAACATTGTGCAAGAAATCATCAGAGTCACAGAGAATATCAGGTACACCAGGATATGTCTGATCTCGTAATCTTTGAACAGTTGTTTCAGGAAGAACAGTCTCGCCCCCATAAAGAATATTACCTGAAACGATCGACAATATAAAATGCGACCTATTTATATGTTTAATTTTTTATACCTGCGAGACCAAAATCACCAACGTATCCTCGTAGAAACCCATCTTCGCTACAAACTCTAATCTACAAGTATTAGCAAAGGATATTTCACGTAAACATATTTACGTTCCGGATTCCTCCACACACACATAAAGTAACTCGATGTTTGACATAAGTTTAAAAAATATTCCTAGGTTAGGTAATAATGTCACATATAATAAGAAATGCAGGCAACTAATTGTACGTGCATGATTTGAAGTCACATAGGGTTGATACATTTAACGACACGTTAAATCTTAACTGGAAATTAGTTTTCAAATTGGATTTTTCATTGTATTCTTTTGTAAGATACAAATTCACGTAGATGAATTATTATAAAACTGTATACAATTTTCTTACATAAATCAACAATACACGTTTCTATAAAATTGTTTGATGATGATGATGTTGATAATAATAATATTTAATTAGCATTGAAAAAGTTCAATGTTGAGGCCTTCGCATTATTTATTAATTAGTTACATTCGAATCTCGAATGAAAAGAAATTCAGTTTCTTGAGAATCTTGAGACAAATTTTGCTTGTGTCGAACATAAATAAATAAAATCTTCAAATACTGACCATGTAGATTCTTTTTTTTGTAGGGCAAAAATAACTAACGCGAGGTTAAAGCAAATCAAGCAAGTTTTGCCGTGGATCATGTACAAAGATACAGCAAAAAAAAACAACAACGCATTTAACCTTCGCGTTTTATGCAAATCCGTTGATTTTTCTATTTTTCAATTTAAATACATAAAAGATTGAGCATTCATTTTTTAACCACTTTTTTTTTCAATTAATTTTCTGTAACATTTAAGTTACAATTACATTATTATATAATATTGTATTACTCAATATATAATTAACTTTTAAAAATATATCTACAAGTTATTTTTTGTTTCGTTTATAGAAACAAGTAGAGTTGAAGGTGTTAAATCTAGGCCTAAAATTGAATTGAAAGCTGTAATCGAATCGACATATTAAACTAAATACTATTTATAGGAAACTTTTGCGCACTTTCACGTTTATCAGCATTATTCCAATTCTTGCGTATTTCATCACAGATAGCGCAAATTTACGCATACATTTGTTGATAAAGCTATAAATATTATTGGTGCTAATTATATAAGTAATATAATCTCAATACTTTTTTTTTGGGCATGAACCAATTCGCACTTAATTATTTCATATTTTATCGTTTATTTTCATTGACTCAATTACATTTTCAATGTATTTTTTTAAAGAAAATTCTTCAGTTATATCCATTCAAGTATTTAAATGTGATTATAAATTATTGTTTAATTACAAAATTAAAGTTTACAAAATAATTTATTTCCTGATATATTTCAACACTTTGGAGTCTAACAAATTATAAACAAACAAATACACAAAATAGTTAAAATATTTTGGATACAATCGTATTCCAACAATTGATCATCAATTGGTGACGAGTTTTTCAGTGGCTCAAATCTAGTGAAAATTAAAGTATACAATTGTATTTGCTTTATTGACGATGTGTCCGCTCATTATAGAACACGTGGCAGAAAATCAATTGATAGCCTTGGATTCAGTAGTGTCGATTGGAGACGGACGATAAAAACGGAAATATTATCAATTTGCACAATAATCTTAAGATTTAACAGAGAATTAGAGCTAAATGACAAACGATGAAACAATACTATTTCATACGTTTTAACGAGTAAATACTTAGCTTTAATTTGGTTGGTCGAAAATTAATTTGTCGAGTATAATTTTTGAGATATGTGCAAAAATGAAAAGACTGTTTTTTTTTAAGTTTAAAAAAATGTTTCTTCAAGTTTGACAGAGAGTTACAGCTAAATGACAAATGATACAACAATACTATTCATACGTTTTAACGAGTAAATACTTAGCTTTAATTTTATTGGTCAAATATTAATTTGTCGAGTATAATTTTTGAGATATGTGCAAAAATAAAAAGACTGTTTTCTTCGAAGTTTCAAAAAATGTTGCTTCAAGTTCGACAGTGAGTTACAGCTAAATAACAAATGATACAACAATACTATTTTATACGTTTTAACGCGTAAATACTTATCTTTAATTTGGTTTGTCGAAAATGGATTTGTGGCGTATATTTTTTGAGATATGTGCAAAAATGAAAAGACTGTTTTTTTTAAGTTTAACAAAATGTTTCTTCAAGTTTGACAGTGAGCTACAGCTAAATGACAAATGATACAATAATACTATTTTATACGTTTTAACAAGTAAATACTTAGCTTTAATTTGAAATATTTTAAGTTTAAAAAAATGTTTTTTCAAGTTTCATAGTGAGTTACAGCTAAATGAGAAATGATACAACAATACTTTTTTTTTACGTTTTAGCTTTAATTTGATTGGTCGAAAATCAATTTGTCGAGTATAATTTTTGAGATATGTGCAAAAATGAAAAGACTGTTTTCTTCGAAGCTTAAAAAAATGTTTCTTCAAGTTTGACAGAGAGTTACAGCTAAATGACAAATGATACAACAATACTTTTTCATGCTTTTTAACGAGTAAATACTTATCTTTAATTTGGTTTGTCGAAAATGGATTTGTGGCGTATACTTTTCGAGATATGTACAAAAATGAAAAGACTGTTTTCACAGCTAAATCACAGCTAAATGACAAATTATACAACTATACTATTACACACGTCCTGGACACTATTTAAGTAGATAACTACTTGCGGAATACAGCATAAATTTGATGACATTATGAAATTGTTTCGATAAAAAAAACGATACTAACAACCAAATGTTTTGATCCGTTCCATAATTTATTTCCGTATTAACCTTGTTGCACATTCCTCTAGCGGTCATTTCGACCGATATCCGAAGCCAAAATAAAAAAAAAAGGAACTGAGGAGCTGCAAGCAATAACCGTATCAAGGATACCCGAAAATGAATTGCTTTCTCATATTCTCCTTGAAGACTTCACTTTTTTTTTGTTGTTTCCACTGCGCGAATGAATTTCGTTTCGTAGTTTACGTAAAAGTACATAGAAACAACGCTGTTTCATCTGTTAGCAACACAAGAAAACCATGACAATTTGCAATTTGTTTATTTATTTTTAGAAAAATCAGATTTTAATTGGTTGAAGTACATAGAAACAACACTGTTTCAACTGTGTTAGCAACAACAACAAACCATGGTAATTTATTTATTTACTTTTTTTTTGGTAACATAATAATAAATATTTGAATTTTACTTTTGTTTCAATAGAAAGTGGTCGTGAGTGGAAACAACGCAAATAAATTTTTCAAAACTTCATTTGAAAATATCACGTTTCGTCGATGTAATTAAATAATAAAAAAATAAGTTAATTGAGTTTTGTTTTTCTAAATTATACTTTTTTTTTTCCTCTCTGAATAATTAATATTATTTACAATGTTAGCAAATAAAATGATGTCTTCTTTTTCTCAACATTTTTGCATAAATTTTTCAAATGTATGCAAGCAGAGACCAGTTTTTTTTGTATGCGAATACTTCAATTAAAAGCGACGTCTTCATAACGAGAAACTTATGCAAGAAATAATGTAATTTATAACAACTTTATGAATTATGTTGACTTAAGTTTATTATATATTATACATGTTTGTGTTCCAATTATTTAATATTGGAAATAGATTCGTTTTTTTAAGAATGTTTAATTAATGATGAAGAAAAATGTCATTGGACTGTGTTTCCATTTTTTTTATAATTGAAAAAATCGGCCTTTGTTAAAATTAATTTAATGCTTGATTTGTTGTGTTCACTGCGAAACTGTAAATCTCTCAATCGATGTTATTAGTCCAAGGATAATTAAGATATTCACTTTGAATTCACATTCATATAAACGAAAAGAAATAAAAAACAAATCGACTTGGAAATAGCTATAATTTATTGTTTTTTTTTTGTAGAAAATTGTTTAATCAGTTTATTGTATAATACTGGGAAATTGAGAAGAAAAATACTTTGAATAAAATAATGATAAAAATTTGATTTCTGGAATAGAAATAGAAATGAGAAATTTCTTTAAAAAAAAAGTAAATGCGTAAATTTTTGTAATAATTTACAAAATAAAGAAATAATCTGAAACTAAATGATTAACTTGAGTTTTGTTATTTGTGTTGTTATTATTTCGGATGTAATAAGCAAACATTGCAAAACGCTTATCGCCAGGAGGCAGATGAAATCTGACGATCTGACACGCTCCGAACTTGAACAGAAATATTGTTTTGATTTCTGTAATTTTGCAAATTATGATGCGTGCGTTTCCTCAAAATCCAATCAATCAACTCACACGTCCAAATGGAAAAACTGATAAGTGCAGATAGAATTCGAACGAATTACTAATTGGGATCAAGTCCGTGGGAATTCCTCTTTTTACAGAATATCCAGTTATTATTCATTCTGTTGGGGAAAGTCGGGGTTTCCTGATTACATTACATTTTTATTTTGCACAAATATAAATTCCGGTTCTTCATTATGTTATAAATATAAAGTAATACTTCGCATAGTGCGGGTAAGTTATTCCGTCAATATCTAGCACTGTTTGAAACCGGATTAATTGAGGAATTAAATAAAGCACACACAAAAAGATACCTAACTTATAAAAGAGAAAACAGAATTTGTGCACCTTTTTTTACAATTTATTTTTCTAAATTAAAATTTAGTTTGTTTGAAATAAAAATCATACGTGAATTAATCAATATTTAAATCGTTTTGTCTGCTGATTCAACTGTAAGTAGAAATAAAGAGGTTTTTAGATGATACAATTATTTTTTTAGCAGAAATTGTTCATTATTTGATTGTATAATTGAATCTTGACTTGAAAATTGATTGTATTTAGCTGAAATCGTATATATTTTTTTTGAACTTATTAGTGTTTTATTGAAGCTTTTCAACTGAAGTTTCCTTATTTCTTCTGGTACAATTAAATTGTGTTTGCAGTTCACTTCACATTCGTGTCCAAAGAAACCATTGTTTGAAGGTTATTTACAGAAATGTCTAATTGGAGATGGTTTGTGGAAGGTCTAAAGTTTCTTCATTTCATCCTGTACAATTGATTTACAATTGCAGTTCATTTCCTACAACAATTTTCTCTTAATGGAATTTTTAAATAAAATTGCATATTTCTCTTTAGACGCGAATGTGTTTAGTATTGTTTCAAAGTTATTTGCAGATATTTCCAATTGAAGATGGATTGTTAAAGTTTTAAAGTTTCTTCATGTCTTCCGGTATAAGTTGCTTCTCTCTTAATGGAATTTTGCACATGAAATCGTTTATTTTTTTCTTTGGACATGAATGTATTTATTAGTGTTTCATGATTATTTGCAGATATATAAAATTGAAGATGTTTTGTGGAAGGACTAGAGTTTAATTCATTTCACTTGCAACTCATTTCTTTCTGCATTTTTTTCTTTTGACATGAATGTGTTTATTAGTATTTCAAGGATAATTGCACATACATCAAATTAATAGTAACTTAAAGAGGATTTGTGCAAGATGTAAAGTTTCTTCATTTCATTCGGTTCAAACGATTTGTGATATCTTCCTGCAGCGATGCGATTTGCAGTAGAAGTTCACTGCTATTGTCTCATTATTGAACACGAATGAATTTGTTAATGTTTCAAGGTTATTTTGCAAAAATATTGAAATAATTGAAATTTAATGATGATTTGTATAAGGATTAAAGTTTTTTCATTTCTTTAAGTACAATCGATTTGTGCAGCGATACAATTTGCAGTGAACTTCCTGCTGGAATACTCTCATTAAACACGACTAAATTTGTAAGTCTTTCAAGGTTATTTGCAGCAATATCCAAATGATTATAAATTACTGATGATTTGATTAAGGAATAAAGTTTCTTCATTTCTTTAAGTACAATCGATTTGTGCAGCGATACGATTTGCAGTAAACTTCCTGCTGCAATACTCTCATTGATCACGACTGAATTTGTTAGTATTTCAAGGTTATTTTCAGCAATAATCAAATGATTGTAAATTACTGATAATTTGTATAATGATTAAATTTCTTCAAGTATAATCAATTTGTGCAGCAATACGATTTGCAGTGATTGAACACGACTGAATTTATAAATTACTGATGATTTGTTTAAGGATTAAAGTTTTTTCATTTCTTTAAATCCAATCGATTTGTGCAGCGATACGATTTGCAGTGAACTTCCTGCTGGAATACTCTCATTAAACACGACTGAATTTGTAAGTATTTCAAGGTTATTTGCAGCAATAATCAAATGAATGTAAATTACTGATGATTTGTGTAATGATTAAAGTTTCTTTATTTCTTTAAGTCCAATCGATTTGTGCAACGATACGATTTGTAATGAACTTCCTGCTGCCATTATCTCTGAATGAAACTTTTAACTGAAATCACTTATTTCCTTTGGACATAAATACGTTTATTAGTATTTCAAGGTTGTATACAAATATATCAAATTGATTATAAATTGAAGAAGGATTGTGGAAGGACTAAAGTTGTCTTCATTTTTTCCGGTACAATTGATTTGCGATTGCAGTTCGCTTCCTGCCGCAATTCTCTCCTGAATGAGCTCAAGACTGTTGCCACCGTTGTCCTTGCAAACAAAACAATGGTTGTAAACGATGCGTAAAATTAATGGAAATCGGAGAGGGTTATTTTTTCTTTCTGTAATTCTCTTTTCTTGCTTGCCGGACGTCGTTCGAAGTAAAAGTGAGTAATAATATCAATGGCAAGGGTATTCATAATAATAACAACAACAACAATAATAATGATATCAAGAAGTGTGGAAACGGCGAAGTGTGAGTGTGTGTGGGGAGAGAGCGATTCAATGCTATTCGACGTCACCCGAATGAACCTAATAAAATACACGATATACTTTATCCACGGGGTCAGTAATCACTAAAAACTCTAACAATTTCGAACGCTCTTCCATCGTCGTCGTCGTCGATACGCGCAATAATCAAGCAACAGCTTTCATTTCAATCCGAAACTGCAGTCATGAAGGAAACGATGAAGAATGGAATCAATAACGGTGAGAAGGAGATCGTCGCCATCAATAATTGCTGCAAAAGTGAGTACTACCGAAATCATGAAAGTGTGTTTTTTTTTCATTGCTTCAAACAAAAGTGAGAACTGTAACAATCTTTATTTGCTGCATAATCAATATCTAGTTATGGTAATTATAGCTTGTTTTGTGTATCCTCCCGAGCGGAAACGTAATAAACATGTTTAATACGTATTTGATTTAATCCTTTTCATTTGAAAGATATTGCAAATCTTTTGTTAATTATTACAACTTTGATCATTCTTCTTCATTAAACAAGTATAATAATAACACAATTTCATTACGAAGATTTTCTCATTCTTTGATATTACATCTTTTTAAGCATTTAAA
This sequence comes from Nicrophorus vespilloides, assembly GCF_001412225.1. Lineage (NCBI taxonomy): Eukaryota > Metazoa > Arthropoda > Insecta > Coleoptera > Silphidae > Nicrophorus > Nicrophorus vespilloides. The sequence continues at coordinate 136,390 of NW_017096720.1, forward strand.
CTTAATGATAATGATGAAACTTAATTATTTGATGATTTAATATCGTTATAATTATGCTTTAACTATGCAAATCTTCATTTAATTAAACAACTAAATTATTAATCCATATGTGGAATAATTTTTCTTGTGTTATTTCATCTTTTTACTGATTAAATCAATTTCACTTTGACAGCTGTCACCTTACGTCAAAACATCAAAATAAAACATAAACAATTGAGTCGCAGTATAATTACAACGAAATATGTTGGATCGTGTGACAAAAATGTTGAGAATCGCTTCTATTACAACTGCACATACTTGATTTGATTCTTAAACTTGCATTTCATTGGAAAAATGTTGTAAATCTCCTTTAAATTATATATAAATTTGACCTTTTTTATTACAAAAAATAACAGTTTTTTGTTTGTTTTCGTTTTTATTACGAAAATTATTTCTCTATTGCGAATAATTCTTCGCGTGTCGGAGTGTTTGATAACGCTATTTATTATAACTCATCATCTTTCATTACGCAACGATCTATTTGCTTTGCTCATGCATCGAATCAAATTTTCTCATCTACAAACACACTTATTCACAAATTAACGATTAACAATGTTACATGTTGAAATAATTGCACGAGTTATATAAAAATTGTATATAAATTTAAGAATAATCAATAAGACTGTGAATGTTTTTAATCTGACGTTAAGTAATCCAGTAGTTCCTTTGTTACTTGCGTTAAATAGTACAGTTTTAAGAAAAAGTATTTAGTTACTTAACAAAAGTTAAGCAAGAAGTGTTGTTGAATTGGTGATCGAAATATAATAGTATTACATATGATCGTTAAATATAACGATTTATATAAAATTGTATATAAATTTAAGAATAATAAAGAAGGCTGTGAATGTTTTTAATCTGACGTTAAGTGTCCAGTAGCTTCTTTGTTACTTGGGTTAAATACTACAGTTTTAAGGAAAAATATTTAGGTACTTAACAAAAGTTAAGCATCAAGTGTTGTTGAATTGGTGATCGAAATATAATAGTATTACATGTGATCGTTAAATTAAAACAATTGCTCGATTTATATAAAATTGTATATACATTTAAGAATAATCAATAAGACTGTGAATGTTTTTAATCTGACGTTAAGTATCCAGTAGTTCCTTTGTTACTTGGGTTAAATAGTACAGTTTAAGAAAAAGTATTTAGTTATATAACAAAAGTTAAGCATGAAGTGTTGTTGAATTGGTGATCGAAATATAATAGTATTACATGTGATTGTTGAATTAAAACAATTGCTGTGACTGTGAATGTTTTTAATCTGACGTTAAGTGTCCAATAGTTCTGGTGATACTTGGCTTAAATACTAAAAGTTTAAAGAAAAAGTGTTTAGTTACCTAAGAAAAGTTAAGCATGATGTGTTGTTGATAGTACTTGAATTGGTGATCGAAATATAATAGTATGTGATCATTAAATTAAAACAATTGCACAATTTATATTAAATTGTATATAAATTTAAGAACAATCAAGAAGACTGTGAATGTTTTTAATCTGACGTTAAGTATCCAGTAACTCCGATTTTAATTGGAATTTAAATACTAGTTTAATAAATAATAATTTAGTTAATTAACAAAAGTAAAGCATGAAGTGTTGTGGATAATATTTGAATTGGTGATCGAAATATAATAGTACTTCAGTATTGATAGAAAGTAGACTGATTTTTTTTTATTGATTTTATACATTGATTAATTGCAGTAATTATACTAAATTTTACAAATCAATATAAAAACAATTAATTAATAATAAAAATTGTATTATAATAAAAAATGTCACAATATAAATATGACATTTCCATTATATTTTCATAAACGGTTTAAAAATTTCAATAATATTGCATAACTTAAGTATATTTAGATTTAATGATTTGTTTTCTATAACAAAATTAATTTGACACGTCAAACAAATCTTGTAATTGATTGTTATATTTAAGTGACAATTATTATTTTTTTGACATTTGACATTGACAATTCGTACATTACAAATGTTATATAACTTTTCTAAATTAGTTAACAAAATTCAAGATGTATTACAGCATTTATCATAATATTTTACAAATTATAATTAATACTGTTTGGATTACTTTACTTTACTAAACTGAATAGTATTTAGTGAGTAATGAAGTTATATAGATTTGGGTTAAACAAAAGTAATGGCTGTTGTCACATGAATGTTAAGTGTAGTTCGAGTTATGAAACGGATTTGATAGTAATGTGAAATATATATAATATATAAAATGCTCTCTCAAATCCGAACATAATACAACGTTTAAAGTGCGATTTATACCTCAGCAGTAGAGGAGGTCCATTCCGGTCGCGCCTTGGGATATTACCAATAAATTCTTTATGCAGAAGCTATGAACATTTACGATCTGCAAGTTATATATAGAAAAAAAAATGAGTAAAAATCTGAATCCATCTACACACAGCAAAAGAAAGAACTTCTCACTAAATCTTTTTCTCTCTCTCATTCTCTCGTCTTTTCTTTTGTCCGCACTTTCCGGTAGCAATTTTAACTCTCCTCAGGGAGCGGTTAGGAAATTGGTAGGAAGCCCGAGTCGGAAATTGTTCTTGAAAGCAGCAGCACTTCAAAGTGCTGAACTAATTACGTCGCATTATTCCAAGATACGAAATGAAGGAATGAAATAAAGAAATATATAGATATATACATGCGTGCGTAAGTAAGTAAGGCTTGTTCCTAACATTGATGCAAGAGGTCGTCCGCAATTTACTCGTATTCTTATCTAACGACACTTTAGAATGTTACAAGAGCTCCGAGTTTATAATTATTGTGAATATATTGATACAACGCGGTTATTAGTTTCAAGGTTTCAAGGCACTTGTTGAATTACCTTTCTGTTTCTTCTTTTTATTACGTTATTCTTTCTCCATGCCATTCAATGCGCTAATAAATCGATCAATCAATTAATTAGTAAGGTTTCTCCTCCATCAATTATATTTTCATCGTTTCGTTGATAACAAAACGATCGCAGTAAATGTGTGTGTGTGTGTATGGATTCCTTTGTGTCGAATTCTACGGAAACAATTTCGAATATGCAGAAAGGCCTTAAGAATTCGAGGGAAAGAAAGAAAGAAATAGAGTTGGGAAAAAACCAGAAGTGTTACAATTCTTGGAGTTGGTAAATCGTTGGGGAATCACGTCCAATTCACGTTTTACTATAGGAAAAGAACTCTCGTTTATTTATTTATTTATTTTGTATTGTTATTATTCAATTATACAAAGCGAGAAGGGAATTCCCTGCCGAAGAAGGAAATAATTACTCGATTGGATAAGTGGATCGAAAGTCTGCAGCGGTGGGCTTTAACGATGGAAAATACGGAGGTTGCGAATGCGTCATTGAAGTTTGATGTCCATTTAATTATTTGAATGCAATTAAAAATGCGTTACGGTAAATCAATGAATATAACACAGATTTGTTTGTTATAAATAATAAAGGTGGAAGAGGTGGAAATTAATGTTGCTGGTGGTGGAAAGCGGTTGATTTTTTTTTTGGGTTTCGGAGGAAGCCAGGAGTGCAAGAAGCAGGAGGCACACGATCGACGTATAAAACTCCTGTTGCGGACTGAAAGCAAGTCAGTAGTCTGCGTTCGGTGAATGTGCGAGAACTGTTTTGGGAGAGCCGCAGACACAGACAGAGAGGAGAGTGCGAAGCAGCAACAGCAACAGATTTACCTTTAAATCCATAAAAAAATAAATATATTAACTTGAAGTATGGAGAACAGCGCATCGTCGAATCGGGAAAACGGTGTTGTTAAGTCGAAGAAACCGGGTCCGCTTTTGGCCAGAAGTTGGTCCGAGAATTATGAGGACGTCGAGGTGCCCGGAACGCCGAAAACACCTAGATCCTCCACTACTCCAGGTATAGAAATTTGAAACAAAAATCATTTATATTGAATGCAACAACAACAACAACAAAAACAGCAAAAACCATGGATAATTTACGTGCAATTAATTGATTATTAGCGGTTTCTCGTTATTTCCTCAAACAATAGGATAATCTGTTTTGTTTACCAACAACGCGAATTATAAATCAATTCGTATGTAAATTTCTTTTTGACGCAAATGATTATCTAACAACAATAATAGTCGGAAATATTATTTATTTCTTTTATATAAACAAAGTTATACAACTCAGATTTTCCTCAAAAAATAAATGCATTTTCTTCTTAATTTTATATTTTTTTTTACCAATAACACGAACAACAGCACGAAATGCAATTACATGTAAATTTCTTTAGTATAAATCTATTAATAATTGTAAGAAGTTGTTGTTGGAAACATCAACTTTTTTATTAAAATTATTATATTAATCTTTGAATATTGAAGCAGTAATAAAAACTCAAATTATATTATTTATTTTTTACAAAATTTTATATATTTTCCTCTATATTTATTGCATTTTGTTCTGAATCTTATCGTTTTTATTTACCAATAATTAACAACAGCATAAAATGCAATTACATGTAAATTTCTTTAGTATAAATCTAATAATAATTGTCAGAAATTGTTGTTGGAAACATCTTTTTTTAATTATTATATTATGTCTGAATATTGAGACTTAATAATAACTCAAAAAATAGATATATTTTCATAATCTTATCTATTTTTATCAATTAAAAAAATCATCAAAAAATCCATTTATAAATGTTATTATATGATATTTTATATATAAATATATACATTTATTTAACCATTAAGTGTTAAAAGAAATACAATTATATTGAAGCAAGAAGTAATAGAATTAAGCATTAATTTACATTGAAATTTTCATTTGAATAAATATAAATTTCAGAATATCAAATTTACTAATACAATTTTCTACATTCATTAATATTTACTGAAAAAGTTACATTACAATATTTAATTGATTGGTTTAATATTCAGATAAATTAATAAAATTTTAGAACAAACACAAAGTACAGTTTTGGATCATCTTCAATGTAAATGTTCCAATAGTAATAAGAAATTTACTACATTTTAAACATTATTCATTGAAGAATCAAAAGACTTATTACATAATTACGTTATAAATTAATATATGATGTTCGCTAAGTAGGCGTTATTTCATATGTTTTTGAAAAAAAAAAACAAAAGTTGTTTGTCAATTTGATAAAGTCTAACGTCAATTTCATGTCAAGTTTCAAGAAGATTTGACAGAATAGATTTTAGTGATGTAAGGTCGTAACCAACAATTATTAACAGTTTTTTTTAATACTCGATTCTTATATAATGTTTTCAGACTATTTTTATTTACCAATAATAACCAACAATACGAATCATAATTAAATATCAATTCACATGTAAATTTTCTGAATCTAAAGTCAATTTCATGTCAAATTTCAAGAAGTTCAGTGAGAATGGATACGAGAAAACGTTATGTTAGTGATGTAAGGTCGTATCCAATAATTATTAACAGTTTTTTTTTATACTCGATTCTTATACAATGTTTTCAGACTCTTTTTATTTACCAATAACCACCAGCAATACGAATCACAATTAAATATCTCATGTATTCACATGTAAATTTCCTGAATCTAACGACAAATTCATGTCAAATTTTAAGAAGTTCGGTGAGAATAAATACGAGAAAACGTAATGTTAGTGATGTAAGGTCGTAACCAACAATTATTAACAGTTTTTTTTAATACTCGATTCTTATACAATGTTTTAAGACTCTTTTTATTTACCAATAATCACCAACAATACGAATCACAATTAAATATCAATTCACATGTAAATTTCCTGTAGTGTGTATATGATTATCTAATAAGTATTATTCAATTATTAAAGTGTTATTGAATATTGTTGAAAATTCAAGGTTAAAAATATTATTTATTAAAGAACGATTTTTTTGATATTTAAACTGAATTACATTACAGGATTTTATCATATTCAGAAATTTCAATTTTTTATGTTTTATTATCAAATAAAGTAAATAATTGAAATTACACAAAAGGTCTTCATAAGAGCAAATTAAAAACGTTCACAAAATTGAATAGTTTGCTTCCATCATATTAAATCTTATTATGTTTATAATAAGATATGTAGATTTAAAAAAAGACATACATATATGTAATGTGTAATGTAATTTAGGTAGTAGTAGTAGCATGTTGTGTGATTGGAATCAGTCGATTTCCTGTTGACCCAGATTTTCGAATATTTGCGAAGCAAACGAAATGGGTTTGAGAAAATGCTTCAAAATGTTGGGACTCTCTTTGTTCGAATGAAGAAAAGCATTAAAGAAAACGTTCATTTTCACTTCGAGTTTCTTCGAATCTCTAGACGACGTGCATATCTAATTAGTAAATCAAATCGATTCGTGCATTTAGTTTCACTGAGAATATGTCTTTCTTTCCTGACAAATTCGATTAATATGTAATAATCATTATATAATATTTTTAATTTGAATGTATTTTAATCTCACTTAGAAAAAGCGTATTTTTTTAATAATTGTAGACAAGGAAATTCAAATTTCTTTTAACATTTATTCATAATTTGTATCATAAAAAACATTCAAAAATTATAAATTAATAAGTAAATTTTCTTTTATATAGTTCATCACAATTTGTTTCAGTTTACATAAATTTGATTACAATTTAAGATGAAAAATTATTAGTTTTGTCAACATGAAAATACAAAACGTATTTCTATTAATTATTGATTTTGACGTAAATAAACAAATAAGGAGAAATACAAAACATAATAATTATGATAAAAAAACATGGATAAGAAAATATACTTATTTGAACCAATTATTTTTTATATTTTGTTATTAATTAGTTGTTGTTTTAGTTGAATATCATCAACAAATACCAGCAATTTTAATGATTTTTTAGGCAAATAAAAATTCAGTTTTATTACATTTGAGATGGAAAATGATGTGTTTTTCAACTTGAATTTCTATAAATTATTGATTTTTATCTGTACAAACAACAAAACAATTAGATTTTATATAAAATAGAAAAAAAAACACGTATATAAAATGTAATTACTTAAAAGTGTTTTTGTTAAATGTATAAACTTACATTTCATTGCTGATTTGCAGTGGTAATTTTTTTGTAAAGTCACGTTTTTGCTAAAGTTTACATGAATAGCGAAAAAAAAAAAAAAGAGTCAAGATGAAACGAAGTGAAGCTGTGAACAATGGGACATTCTAAGGCTGCTGCCGCTTAACATTGAAATGCCATCTGTATTAGTTACGATGCGATTTTATAGAAAGTTCCGCAAAAATGATAGTGCAATCAACAATTAAGATTGCATCGATCGGTATGATGCAATTGTCCGGGAGTGGATATAAACCGGAGACTGCAGTTGCTAACTGCTCAGTAATAATTCACTTTTCAGCGCGTCTCAAACAATAGCAAAAAAACGTAAAAATAATACAAATTGTTTAGTTATAAAAAAAAATAGAAGAAAAGGTAGGTGAAAATGATTCAAAGTAAATTTAAATTAAAAAAAAAATAAATAACAAGATGTGGTAGATGTGTTGCTGGAGGAGAGACACGCGCATTCTTAAATAAATATCTGTATAAGAGTGGATCAAGGTAATGGAACTACATAGAGTAACAAAATGGTCTTATACAGTGATAAAATATGCGTTAGCCGTAATTTATGCAATAAAATAGAAAGTGTCTACTTTGGAAAATTTCATGGACACACACACTTATATATATATAATATAAATGTACACTTGAGAGAGTCGGGTAAAAATCTTGTATAATAAATCGATGGATCCAATAATAAACCGCATTTGCTTGGCTCGGGCGCTTCGCGAAATTGGAGATTTCACAGTCCAACGATGCGATAATAATGATTCATGTTCTTAATTTTTCAGGTCACGAAAAGTGCACGTTCCATCATGATCTAGAGCTGGACCACAGGCCGCCGACGAGGGAAGCGATGCTTCCGGAGATGTCCAGGTCGTACAAGCTGCTCTTGGGCTCCTTGGGCGAGAATCCGGAGAGGCAAGGTCTCCTCAAGACGCCGGAAAGAGCGGCCAAAGCCATGCTGTTCTTCACCAAAGGTTACGACCAGAGTTTAGAAGGTAAGACCATCTAGTGCTACTGCTGCTAATGCTACTGCTACTACGGATGCTTGTGACCGTGATATTATAACGTTCAAAGGTGAAACTCGGAACGCTTTGAAACGCTGATTAGAAACTAATTATAAAATTCTCAATTTGAATATTCAATATATTTCCTCACATTAAATAACCATGGTTACAATGTCACCTTGTTATATAGCTACAGGACATCGCGTATGCTAAAAATAATGCAAAATTGGAATTTCTTTACATAACCATGGTTACAATATTATTATAACATCAGAACATCTCGTATACTGAAAGTATTACAATATTAAAATGATTTTTTTTCTAAAATATATTATCTATTAAAATTAATGTCATATAACCATTGTTACAATTTATGCGATGTTTTATTCCCGAGATAAGAGACAACGGTTTAAGGCATTCCCGGGAATTCTTGGGACTCGAGAAATATAAAAAAATGTAAAAAATGAATATAAATGAAATACATTATTTTATAATCAATGCACGAAATACAAAGAAAACTGGCAATATAACAAATAGTAAACTAAATGTTTATTAAATAGATAAATAACATAATAATGTATTATAAGTACATACATATTGAAATTTTTATTTTATTTCAGGACTCGTCTGAAAATCTTAATTTTTTAGCAAAATTTCCTGCTAAGGAAAAAAAATTTAAAGTTCTCGATATTGCATGAAAATGTTTCAAAGTTATCATTAGATATTTTTAGAGCTATTTTCAATTTTAAAATTTCTCGTGTCCCGAACGATTCCCGGGTATTAAAACTATATATTTTTCCAAAATTTTCCAGAAATAAGTTGCGGGAATTTCCGGTTCAGCAACCCTAGTTACAATAAACAATATAAGATTATTCATTTTTTTTAACTACGTAATTACTAGATTTATTATCTATAAAATGTTATATTATTTAACCATGGTTACAATGTCATTTTCTTAAAACGTCAAAATATCGCGCGTATATTTTAAAAAAATATTAAAATAGTATCGAAATTCTCAGAAAATTCATTTAAAAAAAAGACGTTCCTTCAGAATTTAGAAGGTAAGACTGTTAACCGTGAAATTATAACATTGATATTATAAATTCATTATAAAATCCTAAAATTGATTATGATTAAACCAAATTATTTTCTATATGCAGTGAAACCTCGCTTAACGAGTTTAATTCGTTCCAAAATTTTCATATTTTTACTAGTATAGTTAAACATATTTATAAAAAACAAATAATATATATCCGAGACTTCTGTTCTCATCGTCATTCGTTATGCGTAACGTCGCTCGTTAAGCGAGTCATTTTTCTTATAATTCATTTTGATCGTTAAGCGAAATGCTTGTTATACGAGGTGCTCGTTAAGCTAGGTTCCACTGTTCCAATATATTTATATTATGTAGCCAGGGTTACGTAACTCCATTATTATAACAAAACAGAGTAAAATAAATCTAAACATAAAAGTTTTGTTTTACTACATGAATTATAAGGCGAAATCACGAATTCTCAAGTATTTGCTCGTTTCTTAGAATATGTCAATTTGTTTGTAAACAGAAAACGTTTGTATTTGAAATAATGTTCTGATTCTTATTGTATACCAAAAAATATCTAAAACTTAAAAAGAAAACATTTAATTTATGAATAATTTTGGAGAAACAAATTATTAAAAAAAAAGTGAAGAATAAATTGAATTAAAATATCGAAAAATTTGTTATTGATTATTATTGTAAATTAATTAAAATATGTAAAATAATAAAAATGAATATATTTTATATTTATAGATTAAAATTAGAAAATTAAAAAGAATAGTAAAGTAATGCAAATTAGAAAACAATAATATTAAAAAAAAATCCAATTAAAGCAATTTTGAATAATAATTAGGTTCTAATGATTGTAATATATTGCAGGTATGAATTACAATTGAAAGAATTAAACCCAAGTGTTAAACCAATTAAATGTATTGTTCAGTTACTTGCACTTGGATAATTGCTTTCTTTTATATATAGCGAAGTGGGGAAATACCCACTAAATAAAAGTGGAAGAAACTGTATAAAATGAAATTGTAATTTGAATGCGCGATTTCCCGCTGAGAGCACTCGTTCGTGGTCAAGCATTCGAGCAAAAGGATAAGGGACTCTTCGTCTCTTCACTTTTTTTTTCTTCTATTTCCTCTACCGTTAAAAGCCCTTCCATTATTCATGCTTTGTGCAATATCTGCAGAGAACAATTTAGCTATTCCAACAAAAAAAAAAACGGTTTCTCTCTCTTTCTCTTGTTCATTCATTCAATGTAATTAAACTCTACGCTTAGAATCCACTATAAAAAAATGATGTTACCTCAATTTATAGGATTATTATCATCTGTAAAGAAAATAGAAAAGAGGAGATCCGTTGAATGGGAACGATAATTCGTCCTGCGGGGATTCCTCGAATCGGTAATTCGACGCGCTGTATTCAATTATTGCTGAGTGGATCTTTTCGGAGCCGGATAATATTGATACATTTCGTCCTCCTCTCTCTCTCTTTCGTCTTCTTGCAATCTTTTATTTTATTCTTTCTCTCTCTATCTTTTTTTTTCTTGTTCGTACGTGAGTCTATGATAAATTGCTTTTAAGCTTTCAGAGCTTTTCTCTTATATCCCTTGGATAGCGATTTAGTGTGTAAGAGAAAAAGAGAAAAAAATATATATTTTATGCGTGAGTGAGTGAGAAAGAGAGATTAAGAGAGAAAGAATGAATGAAGTGAACATGATTTTTATTTTATCGTTTTTACTTGTATCGGAATTATGGTGCATGTGCCGGGTATTAGAGTGAAACCTTAACCATCATCATCATTAATTATCAATATAGATTTTTGTTTGTTTCCTCCGATGCGAAGCGAACAATAAATGTATTGTGTATTAATTCTGAAGTGACGTTCAGTAGTTTTATCGTTCCAAGGAGAGTACGGCTTCCTGCATCAGAAATTATCCGTATCCTTAGGGCGCGGTTACCTAGGAAACGGCACATTTATCTAAGCTCGCCCGATACGAGAAGACAATCTACAGCAGTCAACTTAAAACATAGCACGCTGCGATTCATTCATTCCTTCAGTATCGACCGAATAAAATAACGATACCAAAAAAAAATCTCTGAATTTCAGATTTATATATTAATCATATGAAAAGAGCAAATTATCGAAAACTATAATCTGAATTTTTAGGAAAAAAGTTATTATTACAAAAAAAAAAATTTTATCTAAAAGTTTGCGTGTTATGTTTCGATATTTACAAGTTTATAAGTAAAAGAAATATATATAATTAAAAATAAATTTAATTTAAAATTAATTATAATAAGAATTATTAAATTAGAAATCAAATTTTTACTTGTTATTTTCATAATTAATATCTTCATTTCTTATTGTGTTTTGTTTGACTTAATGTTTGTTAATTGTTTATATCTATTTGTTTACCAAATAGTAAGTATAAATATTTAACCAGTTTGTTTATTATTTTTAATAATATTTGTTAATTGATAATTAGACCTTTAAAAAACAGTACAAAAATTAAATTTATTATAATCAATATTAAGACGATTCTACTTATCACTTGATTAGTTTATTTGAGATTTCGATTACAAAGTTTAAAGTTGAAAATTTCATATGAATTTAAATAAAAAGTATGCTATGTGAATATTTCTATTTCTGCATTTGTTTCACACATTAAATTTGATATTTAGGTAAAAATTTTCATTATTTTGATTGAAATCGTGATGATCATGCTTTGATAAAGTCTATGATAAATAATTACGCATTTCTGCGATTTTTTGCTTATAACAGTGTTGTTAATGGTGCAGCAGAGTGGATCAACTTAGTTAAAACCTGTTGAACGTTCGAAGAGCTGCCAGACTCTAGAAGGGCTATACGCCATTAGATTGTAGAAGTTAATTTCCTCTCCGTTAGTCCAATTACGAAGCCCAATTAATGTCGGGCGGAGCCCGTACATTCGAGAGACGCCTTTCAGCTGACAACTTTATCATCATAACCCTCCCTTTTCATCCGAAATCACTACATCAATTACATGCACTGCTTTGACAAATTCAACGGCCTTTGTCCGAAATTAGATTACCCGTTTCAGACATCCACGTACAATTTTGCAAGTAACATAAGTTTTTGAACATACATAAATCTAATCCTCTCGTTTCGATCAATATTTCAGCTTCAACTGACTTTTCGTTGTAACTGACAGTTAATCACGTTTATATACTTCAAAAACAAAAGCTATTATTGTGATTAGATCAATAATTGAACCACATTGACAGTTAATGTTTAAACAATTTTCATTAATAAAAGTTATAAATAAATTGAAAAACACTTGAATATTTGCTGTAGATGTGTTTGAACTTAAAAAAAAATGTTTATAACACGCCTGGCATTAATTTTAGTGTAAATTTATATTGGTTTGTTTGATTTTATACATGTTCACATAAAGCTAAAGTGACATCATCATGAATAACATTTTCATACACGTGTCAATTATATAAATTTTCAATCTTTTACAAAAATCACAATATTTCACGTAAAATGTAAATTTATATAAAAAATATATATGAAAATAAAATTATTAAAATTTCCAGAAAATGACTTCTATGAGATAACGTAAATAGAATAATTTATTTGGAAAACAATTCAAGGAAAATTTATTTTCCATTGAAAATCCTTTTAACGTTATAAATTCTTTAAATTATTTGAAATTTTAGCTTTAAAATATTTCATTTTTGACATCCACTTGATTTAAATTTATGTTAATTAATTTTAGATGTAAAATACCGAAAGAGTTTGTTTAATTATTGTTAAAAGGATGTACTTTTTAAGATAATTACGAAATTAAAATTATCGAAAGAAATATTTCAAGCTTAACTTTATATAAATTAATGTTAAATTCGAGAATTGAAAGAAAGGACTGACTATGAATTTTGTTTTATTTAAAGTTAAACTTGAACTGAGAAAAAAATTGATATATTTTGGATTACATGTATGAAATAGAATTGAAATTGATGAATTGATGCTTGAATTTGTTTGGATTTAATTACGAAATGCAATTAACACACGTGTGTGTGCTCTTGTTTAAAAATCAATCAATTAGAGCGTGTCACGAAGAGAAAGAGAAGAGTGGACAATTGCTGATGACAGCGCGCATCAAACTGAAATCCTCTATTAACGAGAATTGTATTGTTTGTATTGCAGAGGTCCTCAACGATGCGATTTTCGACGAGGATCACGACGAGATGGTCGTCGTTAAGGACATTGAGATGTTCAGCATGTGCGAACATCATCTGGTGCCGTTCTACGGGAAAGTCTCCATCGGTTATTTGCCGTGCGGAAAGATCTTGGGTCTGAGCAAGTTGGCTCGCATAGTCGAGATATATTCGAGACGTCTTCAAGTTCAGGAGCGTCTTACCAAGCAGATCGCGGTGGCCGTTACGAAAGCAGTTCAACCGGCGGGCGTTGCAGTCGTCGTCGAAGGAGTGTAAGTGTTCATCGATGATGATGCAATCAAATGGGAGATGTTAATTGATTTTGAATTTTCGAATGTTTTCAGACACATGTGCATGGTGATGAGGGGAGTGCAGAAGATCAACAGCAAAACCGTTACGTCGACGATGCTGGGCGTGTTCAGGGACGATCCGAAGACCAGGGAAGAGTTCCTGAACCTCGTCCACTCCAAGTAAATAAAACCACGGCCCAAAAAAAAAACGCATCATTCTCGACGTCTCCTATATTGTTGCCTATTGTTATACATGTTGTGGTTATTATTTTATTCTTAGTATTAAGTGTGTATAATTTATTTATATATATATATATATATATACAAAAAAAAAGAGAATCCATAGGGAATACGCGTAGACGCAGCTGTCTGTAAATACTTCGACGCTCGATGTAAATATAATTTTTACTAGTTACTTATTATCTAAACGCATTCCAATGTTATAAAGAACAGTTATTTACCAATTCCGATGAATTATTTATCGAAAAAACGCACGGCAATTGCACAATTCTAAAAATTTCAATCTGCAACAAAATATAAAACGCATCATTAACATTCCAATTGGATTGAATAATTCATGCGGAGACTTTGGAAACGCTCATTTACGGAACCCGAATGTCCACTCAACACACACACAAAATAGCTACAAATATTGTTTATTATTACTATAATATGCACGTAACATTTTAAACTATTCGTAAGATATTTGAGTTTAGAATAGAGCAAGAAAGGAAAAAAAAACGTTTTCGGATTTCAATTTTTCTTCACGCACGTGAGAAATTGCACTTTTTTGTTTGGCTTTAAGTAAATTAGTCTTTAATATTTATGTTTAATTATTATTATTATTTATATGTTTATTTCGTGTATTTAGAATATTTTCTTTTTCCCTCTACTAATTCACCATTTAGTTAATTTGATTCAGTGTAAATAAGAAAAGCGCAAAACAATATTTTGTAAATGTATTATTATTCATATAAGAATCAGGGATGTTATTTTATAAATAAATATAAAAAAATATATAAATATATATTCTTTATAAAATGATGTATTTAAAAATATGATGAGGAAGTTGAACGTGGACCACAAATCGAGATGAATATCATCATCAAATTGTGTTTTTTTTTTGTAATTTTTGTTTGTTCTTTTGGATAGAAAATATTAATGTTGAAAGCGGTTTATATTTATATTTTATACATATATTTATGTTGGGTCGCAACTCTGTGATATGATTACCGCCGCAACAACAACGCAAAACTCTTCATTTCAATTTTATTGTGTAAAAAAGAAACTAAACAGAAAAATAAACAGAAGGAACGATTGTCGTTGCTTCGCAGCTTAAGATTATTGCTATTGCTAACGCGTTGAAACATAATGTATTTGATGTGACAATCTTGTAAAACTGTGGGACGAAATTAGAATAAATATAAACATTTTAAAGGAAATCATTTAAATTATTAGTTTTTTTTTATTTCGTTTATTATTACTACTATTAAGTAGTTTTATGTAACACATCTTCATTAACTCTTTCTTTTCTCTTAATTCCATTTCAGTGTCCTTCCTAGTTTCATTCTACATTATCCTAATCTTGAAACATTCTTCTTTGAAAATAATTTGAGAATTGAATTTTTTCTAACAGAAAGATTTGAATTTTAAAAATGAATGTTTACAAATCTTCATCTAAAATTCTTGGTTGATGGAATGTTTGAATGTTAGAACTTCTTCAGTCAAAATTTGCTACTTTGATCAATACTAATTCCTCCTATTTTTTATTAATTTAATAAAACTATGGTTTACTTTTTAATTGTTTTTTATTGTATTTAATACACTTTTGTTGCATTACATTTAATTTGAGAGAAAACGCTTTATTTTCTTATTTCTAAGTTACATATTACTATTTATAGATTATATAGTCATATTTAATAAATATTCTTTTTTTTTCACCTTTGAAAAATATAATAACAAAGCATGAATGTATGAAACTGAACAGTCAATATAATCTAACAATATTTGGCATTTATTACTTAAATGAATGATCAAACATTCAACATTTAAGATTTCTGCATTTACATGCTTATATTAGTAATACTGGTATTGCAATCACAATCAGAGGTCGAGGGACGAAAATTCTTGATTTTCAGTTCCAATTCAGGATCTTTCTCCAGGTGCTTGACCTGTATGTGTTTATTGGTGCAACCAATGTATGGACATCTGATGTTACCCTTCTTCTTGGTCTGGATGTACTTTATGATCACGCTGAACTCATAGATGTGCTTGCAGACACTGTTGACGCATGGATTCATCACCACCTTTTTGGATATGGGATCAATTGGTACAGTGAATGCAGTGGTACAGATCAAACTGTCATCGTGGCAGTCATCTGGTTTTTTGCTCTTCTGTCCAGGATCAATGATACCTTCAATGGCCTTCCAGATCTGATGCTCGGTGAAGCTTGTTGATGAGTCAACATCCTTCAGATACTTGAGATACATCTCTCTGACATCAACAGTATTCAATCCCTCTTTATTATCAAAGTACTCTGCTGTCTGCTCAAGTGCGATCTGAGACATCTCGTACTCCTTTTCTGCGTCGCAGAACGACTTTGTTATGTTCTGCATCTTCTCGATGTTGTCCTCCTCGTTATCATCGTCGTACTCGTTGACTAAGCTGCTGCTCGTACGTAGAGAATCCAAACAATCATTCAGCATCTTCTCGTGCTTCTCGCTGAATACATCTGTGCCCAACATCTTCCTTACTTTGATTCACACTTGCTGTGCACTGTTTTGCTTGCTATTAATTATAATTTGTACACGACAAGACTAGACCTTCAATCCTTATAAACAGGGATGCAGATTAAGAAAATATTGATTTTCCCTTTATAATTCGGGTTGTTATTTATAGAGGTCTCTGAGTGTGAGAGTAAAAATACATAACCTATCAATTTATAAACATAACCAATCAATTGCGAACTACCCCGAAACAAGTATAATGAGTGAAATTAATCAGAAAGAATATCTGAAGAGGTATTTATCCAAGGGTGATAAGAAAGAGAAGAAAAGCAAACGCAGGAAGAAGGTCAATGCTGTTACCAGCAGGTAAATTTCTCAGTATGCTCAATTTATCAGATCCATAGTAATTTGTTTTTGTTTTATTTAGTAGGATCAAAATAATAGACGATGATTTAGATAGTCAGATATTCACTGAGGCTGTGCAGGATGATCTGCAGGAAGCTGAGGATGCCCCTCAGATTGTTGCAATCATTGATGATAGACCAGCCGAGCTGAGGACAGATGTCTTCTTAAGCAGTACTTTTAAGCCAGTTATAATTGTGAAAGAGGAAATTAACAGTGATACAGAGACTTGTAATGGGGATGAATACAGTCCATCGAGAGTTAAAAAAGAGCAGAATCCTGAAAATGATTATATTAGAGAGTTTAAGTATGACAGTGTGAAGAATGAGAATGATGGTTCTGAAGATGACAGTCCTCCAAGGCGAAATTCAGGTAGAAATGGTGATGTGAGTCCTCCAAGGAAGCAAAAGAGAAATGATGATCATAGTCCACCTAGGAGGAATAGAAATGATGATCATAGTCCACCAAGGAAGCATAAAAATGATGATAATGACCATAGTCCTCCCAGAAGGAATAAATACAATGATAATAGCCCACCAAGAAAGCATAGAAAAGATGATGATGACCATAGTCCTCCCAGAAGGAATAGAAATGACAATAGTCCACTAAGAAGGAATAGGAGTGGCGTCAATAGTTCACCAAGAAAGATAAAAAATGAAGATAATAGTCCGCCTAGGAAAAACAGAAATAATGACTCCAGTCCGCCAAGAAAGAATAGAAATGACGATAGTGGTGGTTCTAGAAATACAGAAAAACAAAGAAACGATGATTTCAGTCCGCCTAGAAGGAACAGAAAAGATGATAACAGTCCACCAAGAAGAAAGAGAGGAGGTGATGTTAGTCCACCGAGAAGAAAGAGAGACGACGAAAGCCCGCCAAGAAGAAATAAAGGAAGAGATGCTAGTCCACCAAGAAGGAATAAAGAAGACGATTCTTCAAGAAAAAATAGAAAAGTTGATTACCGGAAACATGATAACAGCCCACCGAGAAGAAATCGCGCTGAAAGAAACAGTCCTTTTAGATGTGATAAAAACAATGATATCGTTATAAAGAAAGAAAAGAGTGTTGAAAGAACGAAATCCAGTGAGCCAAGTAGGAAAAGCAGATGGGCGAGCGATGCGGAATCGTGCAAAATGACGAAAACTCTGGACGGCAAAAATGCCGGTCTTCAAAATGCTAAGCTTCTGACGGAGGAAACGTTGGCGATGAAGAAGCGAGAAGAGGAGCTTTTCAAAAGTATTTCAGAAGATGTGTCTGGTGCGAACGCTCCTACGGTGATGAGGAATCGTAAAACGGGGAAGATAAGGGACGTCGAGGAGGAGAACGCGGAGAAACAGGAGAAGGAAAACAGGGAGGCTCTCGTGAAGGAAAAGTATGCGAGATGGGGTAAAGGTTGCAAGCAAACGGACGAATACAACGAGAAGCTGCAACAGGATGCTTACGAAATGAACAAACCCATGGCGAGGTACGCCGACGACGAAGACCTGGAACGGTACAAGAGAGATCAAGAACGTGAAGGTGACCCGATGTTGGCGCACACGAAGAAAAAAAAGAAGGATACTGAGGAAAAATTGGGAATCAATTGTAAGTTAATTTAATGTTAATTTAAACATTTTTATAATTTGATTATTTATGTTGCAGCGAAACCACAATACCAGGGTTCCTTCATGCCGAACAGATTTGGCATTCGCCCTGGACACAAATGGGATGGCGTGGACCGATCCAATGGATACGAGAAGAAATTATTTGAGATTCAAAATGCGAGACGGGCGGAACGGCAGGAATGGCAACAGTGGAACATGGAAGACATGTGAATTCATTTTACAATTTTCGCTTCTTCTTTATCCAAAATTTATATAGGATATGCAAATATGATTTAAACTGATCCATTTAGAACATAAATAAGTTGTTTTTTTTTTATATATATTGAGTTTTGTAAATATTGTATTTTTAATTTAAAATAATAATTATATTACATTAAAAATAAAATAATTGATTTAAAATATATTTATTGTTGTTATCTATATCTAATTATTGAATGATTCTTATTGTATTTGTAATTTTTATTGAATATTTTACACCAAGAAAGAAACAACAATAAAGACTTCTTGTATTATTTTGTATTGTTTATTATTTTCATTTATATAATTACTTATTGACCATCTCTTAACTATGTTCAAATTATTTGTTAAGTTCATATTTATTAATTTCTAGCTTTTGTTCAGTACTTTGTACAAAGGGTGGAGCTGTGTATATTACGTCATTCCTACTTGTTTCCTTGTTCGGTGACTTGGGACGAACATAACAATAAGTTTTCGACAGTCTTATGCATAAAATTAAAATACATTATAATTACAACTATTTACTATTCAAACCGATTTATAAAAATAATTTTGAAATATATAACCTTGTTTACGTATTGTAGGGCTTATTCATTTGAATCGATTCCTCGTGGAACCTTCAGACCGGTCTCCATAAGTTCAAGGTCTTCAGTTAACTTTCTGACTGTCAGCTAGATCATCAGCTTCATCAAGAAATAAACATCATTTAGTATCAACTTTTATTTAAAGAAATCCAATATCGTCAATCTGGATGAGAATCTCATATTAATGAGTTTAATTTCAATAGTTATATTGATTCATATAGTTTTCAATAGATTTCGGATACATTAAAAATAAAATGACATGAAAATCGTTTGAAATTCATTTATTTGTATATTTACATGGAGACAATAACAAATTGTTGTCAACAATACACGAAATATTAAAAATAAGTAGGCTTAAATCAAATGTAAATAGAACGTTTCGTAATCAGCAAGCAGTAATCAGAACGTGGTATCAAGCGAGATACTAATCTTGAACTTAAAATATAAATTATTTAGAAATGCATCCTCAGTTAACTTAATTTAATAAGTCAAAATTTATCTACAGTAATGTTTCTTTAATATTATTAAATATTTGTTTACTAACTTTAGAAATTGATTAGTGACTCATTGAATTTGAAAAAATATACAGTTGTTACTGTAGATCTAAATATACATTATATTTGTATCATGGATCCAAGCTAAATTAGCCTTTACGAATTAAACCTTTTTTTTTAAATATATAGGAAAGGAAAAGTTTCAAAATCCAACAATTTTGTTAAGAAAGTATAACATATTATGAAAACTGTCTCAATGTAAATAATATTGAAAACTATGAATGTTTTCTTCAGTTTCGCCAGTTTCCACAAAAGAGCTTTCTATTATAGTACAAAAAACAATGCTAGAAAATAGATTTGAATTTAAATTAGTTTTATTTTATCTCAAAGAAGATGGTTAAACGATAGTCTACGTATATCAATTATAATTAGAACAAAAAGTGGCAAAATTGACCAAACTTTTAGTATGATGTGAATAACAACATTTAAATAATTTAAAAAAAGTTAAATTTATTTCGTTGTAAAATTTGATATTGGAAATAAGAAAGGTTTATTATAATGAAGGAATATAAGCTGAGTACGTCCCTGTAGGAAAAAGATATTTTTGGTTTGTGGTTTATTATGAGAATGTGAAGCTATTAAATTTGTGGTAGCTGAAATTAAGATTGGTTTGTTTATGGATAAACGTTTGAGAGGGAAAGATAAAAATTAATAGATGCATAACGCACTGGTAGAAATCAATACTGAAGTCAACGTACGTACGTAGAGCTAGGTTTAAAAATTAATAATTTAATATTGGGAACACTGTTTACGTTGAATGTGAGCCATGTTTTAAACAGTTTGATGAATGGACGAAGGGATCGGGTAGATGGGATTATTTCTGTAGGTAAAATAAGGGATGCTGAGGGCGTAGAAGGATTGTATGATTTTTGAAATCTTGAAAATGGCGCCAAGCAAAATGGAGTAAGTTCTCGCATATGCGCGTTGTTATAACGACTCAGGAGTGTATAGGCAGCATCGCAGTAGTAGGCAAGGCAAGGCCAAGCCTGAAAAGCTCGACGTGTGGCAACAGTACGTGCATCCATCCAAGTGGCCCCCCTTTTTCGTCGCGTCATTTCTCTAGCTTGGCAGCATTTGTTGGCGTCAGCCCTGTTTTTCACAAAAATTAAATGTTTCCCTAAAATTACATGTACGAACTGACAAATTCAAAAAGGTAATTCACATTTTCTCTGAATTAATGCGTATGCCGCCGTTACATAAGCCGTGCGGCCGTAACAGGGCCGTTCGATGGGGCCTCTGTCCGTTCCCAATCCGATGCCGACATTTTCGTCGTCCGGGAATTCCTACGACGCCGCTCCATCATAAAGATAGGCATTTTGCGTGTAGCACATTAGGAGGGAATTTCTTCCAAGTCTAGGGGAACTTTTTATTTTAACCAAAATCATTGCCACAATCATTTTTGATGTACTTCACCAACGCGAAATCCACGCAAAACAAAACAAACCACCGTTTCCAATGCAGTGATGTAACATTAACATATTAATATTGTATATTTGCAAGATCAGAAGAAACATGTCTTTCTCAACCATTCACAACACTCAGACATCAATACAAAACATAATGATGATTCTTCTGGTAATTCTTCATTAGTTTAAATCAATTAATCACATTCCCACAATTTGCAGCCAATTCCTTAATTAACCACCAAACATTGTTTCATTTTCAGTATGAACATTTCCCAAGAGGAGTCGAGCAGTCCCATCTGCTTGATATGCAATGGGAAACTGACGAACAGAAGTGCACTCAGGATCTTCGAAGGAGATGTAAGCAAGCAATTAATTCTCTAACCTAACAAAAATTAATGACAAAATTATTTCCTCTACAGACACAAACTTGTTCATCCAGACCACTCAGTTTTATTATTGCTCAAGTCTTGGGTCAAGATATAAGTGAAGACACTGTTCATTCTCCATTGATATGCAGGAAGTGCTTCAGATCCTTTGATGAGATAGATGAGATGGAGAGTCGATTGATTGAGGTGAAACTTGATTTGGTGAACAGCTACAAGAAGTCTGTGGCCAAACACAAGCTTGGTGAAAATGTTGTGTGCATAATTGAGGATGCCAACCAGAAGATGGAAGATGAGGATGTGGAGAAGGTTGAAGAGGAGGTGTTAGAGGAGGAGCAGGAGGTTGAAGAGATCCGAATGCCAAAGACCATTTTGAATATACCATCTTCAGATGATGAGACAGAGCAGGTATGTAATTATTTATACATTTCATTAACAAAACATTGCAACTTCAATTATTCTTAAGTGTTAATATTAATATAATCACTTAAAATTATTAATTATGTGACATATGTCATAATGAAACATTTCTACTATAGCATATTCATTAATAAGCATTGGTGTCTAAAACTAAAATCAAAATGATGAGGAATTTATTGTATGAATGTTAGTGAATTCTCTAAAAATTTGAACATTGATTCAACAAATAGAAGTTTTGAATGGAAAATATAAATAGGTACTATTGTGTGAGGCTGGTTGTAGGACAGCTGCAATTTCAACATAAAAGCGCTCATTGCAGGTAGTAATTTCTCGCTAAAATATCATTTTATAATTTTTTGGAAATTAGTTAGGTACATACATATATATCCAGCTAGCGTTGATGCCTTAATGTCAATATAAATTTGACGTTTGTTGTTATTGTTTTGTCCTTTTAAGTAAAGTATTAGAACAAATGAACAAACAAAAAAATGGTTGTTACTGGTGAGAATTATAGTAATAGATTTGTTTGTTGTTTAATTTAGGAAGGAGACGAAGTACAGACGGTTGTTATGAAGAAACCCACGTTGCACACCATGGAAGAAATTGAAATGGAATTGGTGAAGATGCACGGAGGAATAGAGAAGCAGGAGGAAGAGACGATGGGAGAGGAGATGGAGGAAGGAGAACAGGAGCTCTATCATTTCAAGAATGACGACGAAGAAGTGGAGATCCATGGACACATTGGTATAGACCACGACGGCGAACAATCGCAAGACAACACAGAAGCTTTGCTGGAAGCCGCCGCTATAGCTGAAAAGCAGCTCGGTAAAGAGATCAAAATAGAAGCGAACATCGACGATGATCGACCTAACATATTGAAGAGAAAGAACATCAATATTTTGGTAAACAACAAGAAGGAACCTCCGTTGAAGAAGATCAAGGAGGAGGTCATTCAGGAAGACGTACGTTTCATAAAATTTTATCCAGAATATCGTCATGTATTTTGTTTGTTTGTTTTCATTTAGATGGTGTCCAGGGAAGGCGATTTGTATACGTGTTTGCTATGCGAGGGCGATGAAACTGTCTGCGGCGAATCTAAAGCCATTACTCAACACATTAAAGTCGCTCACGATGCTCGCATTTATATTTGCGATGTGTGCGGTGATGACTTCAAGAAACGGACCGATTTATCTCTTCATCTTGACGAGCATGTGGCCACCGAGGAGGGAGACTTCCAATGCGAAGTCTGCAATCGCATATTCAGTAATCTGCGATTATTCCGCATCCACAAACGAATGCACTACCCGCAAAATAAGGCCTGGGCATGCGACAGATGCGGCAAAAAATATAGGTAATTATCATTACTTTTGTATACATTTAATCGTTTTAAGTGATTCAAAATCTTGCACACATTTAATATCTAAAACATGTTTGTGAATAGTTGATTTTAACATGATCTGTTGTTGTTTTCAGTTCTAAAAATTTGCTGGAAGAACATATGAACACCCACACAGGTCTAAGACCTTATATTTGCCAATTATGCGGCAAGGACTTTGCTTCGAAGTATACGTTCAAAGCACACGAAAAAACACATGAAGTTAGACCAAGACCATTCCAGTGCCAACAGTGTCACAAGTCTTTCTTGAGTCAGCAGAATTTAACGCAGCACGAGCGTACCCATACCGGAATTAAAGAATTTTCGTGTCACCTTTGTGGTAAGTTAAATTGGCATTTAAAACAATTATAGATTTTTTTAAAATACTTGTAACTTCTTCCAGATAAACAATTTGGTTCAGCACATAATTTAGAGGTACATTCGATAGTTCATACTGGGTACAAGCCATTCATTTGCGGATTATGCGGAAAGGCGTTCGCGCGTAAAGCCGAGATCCGTGATCACGAGAGAACACACACTGGCGAGAGGCCGTACCAGTGCGAATTCTGCGGTGCCACGTTCAGCCAACGTTCAAATCTTCAATCACACAAGAGGGCAACGCATTACGACGACAAACGTTACAAGTGTGATATCTGCGGTAAAGGCTTTAAGAGGAGGCGGTTACTCGACTACCACACTAAAGCCGCTCACACAGGAGAGAGACCATTTAAATGCAACGTTTGCGATGCTACTTTCGTTTATCCGGAACATTTCAAGAAGCATCGCAGGATCCACACAGGAGACAAGCCGTTCTTATGCGAAGTCTGCGGCAAAGCTTTCAACAGCAGGGATAACAGGAATGCTCACAGGTTTGTTCATTCCGATAAGAAACCATACGAATGTTTGGTTTGCGGAGCTGGATTCATGAGGAAACCGTTGCTGTATCAGCATATGCAATCGCAAGGCCATTTGAACGATACCATCGTGGTCAATCAACCACGTCTAACTACAGATGATGATCAGATTATCACGGTACGTGCAATTATTTCTAATCATTTTTCTTTCACTTTATTGACGAGGTGTTTTTTTTATATAGGTTAATGCTAACGGAGAGATGGAGATCGTTGAAGGCGATGTCAGCAGGTTGGAGACAATCGAAGAAGAAAGCAATCAGCAGGAGGATAGTAAGCTTTATATTTCGGAACACGCCATGTTAGTGGATGGTGCTAAAGTCTTGGAATCATCTGAAGGCACTTTGATATTGGGAGATAACGGAGACGAAGCCGAACACATTATCATTGATAGTCAAGTAAGTTGCAAACGATTAATTTTGATAAAAATAAAACAGTTTATTAATCTTTATTAATTCATGTTTATAGCAAATTCAATTTGCTGAAGCCGACGAGGCAGACATGGAGGGCGAAGAAGGTGAACACATATTGGCTACCACCGAAGATTACGAAGGTCTCCTAACTGAAGAAGCTATTGCGAATGGGCAGACGCAAATCATACATACTAAAGACGGTCCTATTCAGTTGGTGGCGGTGAGGATTCCTAACGAGAAGGGCGAGGAGGAAGAGGCTTGGATTAAAATATTACCAAACGAAGCCGTCGACGAGTGATTTTGATGCAACTTTGCGTGAATTCGTGTACCGGAAAACGAGAGAAATGACAAAAGGCATTTATTTTCAAATTGTTGTTTTGTCAGCGTAAACTAGTTGAATTTCATTGATACGTTTTGTTAATTTCATATCGATTAACTTAGTTTAAGATTTTTTTTTCCCCGTTCTATATATTTTTTTTTTGTTAATTTCATTTTGTATATAAGAAGCAAAAAAAAAATGAAATAAAACATAGTTTAGTGTTTTTTTTTTGTATCATAAACTTTAAGTGATTACACGATGATTGTTTTGTTCTGCGGGAATAGTAATGACAAAGAAAATTGTACATAGGTACGTGTAATGGAAAGAAAAGGATTATGATGATCGTATATATTGGATGGAAACGCTTGCAAGAAAATTATTGAAAATTCTCAAGAAGGCAAAAAAAAAAGTCCGTTAATTATTATTTTCACTTTGTATTTATTATATTGGACTAGTATTTTTTATCATATAAATAGAGGTTATAACATATATACAAAGAAAAGAAGGAAAAGAAAAACATTTAACAAGAAATAATAATAATATGTAATGTTTATAATAATTTTTTTTTTTTGGCATAATCATTTTGGTGTAGTTTACGTTCACTTTCTTTACAATATATACACACAATGTACAGTATATTACAATCCTTTTGTTGCCGCATATCATCTACTAGTTTCTGTAACGTATCCTCATTTTTTTTTTCTCTTTCTTTTTAAAATATTTTGTTTTCTGTCGTCTCTTTTGTTCTCTAACTCTGAAGATAGTTCTTGTAATAATGCGCGATGAATCCCATGGTCGATACCAGCAAACTGCAACTTGCTACACTTGTGCTGCTGTTCTCTGCAAGAGGAAACAAAACAAAAAGTGCTATTATTTTTCGTATATACTATACACACCATATTCCAGATGTAAATGATTGCAAAAAAAAGAGAAAAACAACAAAAAAAAAACAATGTACTACTAACATAACATATTTGTTAACATGTATTTTTTACTTTTAAAGTATTTTGATTTCGAGAAGCTTATATTTTGAAATAAATATTTTCCAAAGAAACGAATTCTTCTGTTGCGTTTTTTCTTATTTATTCACAAACTGAATGATTCTGTTCTGAAGTATGTAACTTAGTTTGTGCAACAAACTGAAAGATTAATTATATACATTTGAAAGATGAAAAGTCAACGTTATTTTCAGATTGCCAAGAGTTATTGAAGTTTGTTTAGATGACTTTTAGAAACGTCACTTAAAGTGCATTTGAATGCTTGTTGTAAACTATATGCAAGAACACATGTATTCAAAGTTTAATTTAATTAATATGAATTTAAAAATGCTCAAATTAACAAAAAATACACTGTGCATAACTTTAGTATCCGATTAAAACGAAAGTCAGTTGGAGAGAATCAAGCGTATTTTAGATTCCGAACTTATAAATAGTCAAGACAATATGTAATTGATTTCTCTATATAGAAGCCAAAATATTTACACAGACAGTCGACGTATTTGCACCAAGCAATTATATAAGTATATGAGCGGAAATCGTTTCTAAACGTGTTCGGATGTTTCGACAGAAATTTACGAGTAATTTTCATCAAATTTAAAATTAACCACGCGCGTCAATAAAAAAAAACTTATTTTTCGCGATTTTACGCGTAAACAAAACGAAAACTGTTTAATTTACTCAAAAGAACTTAAAAAAAACACAAAAGCAGGATTTCTGCGCGTTTTATGGAAGCGAAACGAAAACTGCGCCGATCGTATCGAATGTCGTTTTATTTTCATTCAATAATAATTGTATGTTTGTTATTAATGTGGGACGTAAAGGTAACAAAAAAATAAAATAAAAACTCTTAGGTGTTAATAGCAAAGTACCTGGTTCGGTAGCGTTCGTGGGAGTCTCGTAATAATAATTATCAAAGTCATATTCGCTTAAATATTCGTCGATTGTTGTTGTTGTCGGAAATCCTAGAGTAAATTGAGCAGCATGATTTATGTATGATGATGCATGATCGATGTTTAATCTAGTTTAAGATTGAAGGACCTACCTGGAAGGTACAAGTACTTTCTGGTTTTCTTGTACGTTGTGCCTGGAATGGAGAGATCGCAGACGAAGGTGGTGAGGTCGTTCATGCTTTCGGCGTCGTATGTCTTCGAGAACGTCACGTTGTAGACGTCGTTCTCGTCCTTCTCGAAGCTCGCATCCTCCTCGTCTCCGTCATAATCTGCGTTCAAATCCAACATTTGACTGCTTTGGGTTTCGTTGCTGTTATCCTGATTCTCTGAACTATCCGTCCTGTTAAACAAATAGATGTTAATTATTACAATCTTATTGTTAAAGTCTTCAATAAAGATAACTTACGAATTTAATATGTACAGATTCATCACAGGTTTCGGGTAAACTCCGTACGCAGAACACAACACAGTGTTGGATTCTTCCAAGTTAATCAACTCAAAGTCCTTTGCCGGTTCTAAAAAAAACAACAAAAATCAATAACAATCTCAAATCTTCATCCAAAATAAAGCATATTTGTTTAGTATCAAAGAATGTCAAAGAAATCATGTTTCAATAACAATTGGCTAGTATCAAAGAAGATTAGATATTCTGAATCATCATATAATCAAGTTGTTTTGGAATGGATATATTGTAAAAACTAAGATGTTATGAATCATTATTTGGTAAAAACATCAAGTATAATATTTGTTATAATTGATTACGAAGATCTTCTAGTTGAACTAGAAAATTTGTTCATTTATCAACTGAAACTCCAATCTTTGATTATTAATACAGATTTATACAAAGTTACTTAACATTGATTCGAATGTTGTCAATTGTGAAGAGAAGTATTTAAATATCCTTGCTTACATCAAGACGAATTTAGTGTTAGTTCTTTGAAGCTTAAAAGTACGCATTTTTTTTTATAAAAGTTAAGAAATATTTGTATAATTATAAAAATTCTTTAATTGGTTAATGAAATCTAAGATCTAAGAATGGTTTAACTCTTTGAGGGATGGTAGCATATGCAATGTACCATCACCTTTGGAAATGTCCAGGAAAGAAGAATTACCCTTACATTTTTATAGTCCATACTATTCGATAATGATTCAGTTGACGAAGTTGTCTGATTCAGTTGGGTCTAGAAATTTAGGAATTTCTGGCCCTTCAAAGAGTTAAAAATTGTGATCATTCAATAATTTAGTTTTTCATTTTCATTTTATCTATAAATTGGATTAATGGAATATTTTAGAAGAAATGTTATGCAAAGAATGCATCGTCGAAATTAGATATTTATACAAATGTTTATGTTGTCTATTATCGTAATTGTATAGTAATTAATAACAATTTGTAATCAGTTGGAAAATACCAATAATGAATGAAGTAAAGAAATATATATATATATATTGGTGTCATATATAAGATGTAAACGGAACTTTATGTCGAAGAATCGTATGCCAACAGAAACTTTCGTAATCTGAACGTAACGCGTAATCTGTAAGCAGAGATAACAATAATTTATTGATATGCGACTCTTGTTGATCATTTATTGAGACAAATTGAATTGAAGCGCCGCACAGATAAGAGAAAAAAATGTAACGAGCGCGTCTGGCAATTTGTACATCTCAGTTTTCCCCTCTATATTTAATGATAGAAGAAGCAGCACGAGCCAGATCGTCACACTGCGATGCACCCGAACAAACACCGCACTCAATTGAAGTTTCACAACAACGAAGAGGAAGAAACAGAGTAGAAACCGATAAGACTTTGGTATTAAAATGAATCATTCGAAAGGCCGAATAACTGATCCTCACCGTAAATGGTCATCGGTTTCGTGGAAGTATCCTCGCTGAAGAAACTTGTAACTTTGCATGTGTAATTCCCCGTCAAATCTTTGGTGATGTTTCTGATCTTCAGGGCTCTGTACATTGTCTTCGGATCGGTGGATGCGGTGTATCCAAGATCCAGGTGGGTCCTGAGGAAACCCATCGCCGCCGGTTTCGATTTTTCCGGAATCCATTGGTAGATTTGCTCGTTGCTCACTTCGCCGTTGGTAAAGAACCATTTCACCTCGAGTCCGCTCTCTTTTCCTTTCACGTAGTAATCGCAGTCCAGGATCAGATCGTCGCTGTAGCCGAACTCTATCGTCGATGGTACTTTGAAGTTCACTATTTTCAGTTCACCTGAAACTGAATTAGAAACAAATACAATTTTAGTAAATTTATTTAAAAAAAAATATAGACAGTGGAACCTCGCTTAACAAGAACTTTGAATAACGAACATTTCGCTTAACGAGTAATATTGTAAGAAAAATGAAAAAAAACTTGCGGATTAAACTCGTTAAGAGAAGTTTCAAAAAGGAAAATATGTTGAAAAAAATATACTAATATTAGAAAAGCATACCGTAATAATGATTTTCAATCATCTATCATTACAGAATTATTACCTTTTATAGAAATATTGCAACAACAATCTGTTAATTATGAAAAGAAATAAAGACTAATTGTTATACAATTTTAGAGTATCTTCAATAAAATGATGATTAATTCTTAATGTGAAGTAATTCTTAATTCATATTCTACGTAGTAAAGTAATTGGTACAACCTACAATAATTTGTAAATATTTATCACAGTTTTACATTATAAAATACAAATTTGAACATCTGTCTTGTCAGAAATCAATTAATGAAACAAATAGATATCAATTTTAACATTTTCTTAATGAATCTTGAAGGACAACTTTGATTTAATGCAAGTACAAACTTTCCAATTTAAAACTCGAAGTTTATTTCAGGTATTTTAACGTCTTAATTGTCTTGTAGAAAGTACATGCAGGTAAGAAATAGATACCAAGTTTATAACATCTCGTTGAACCTTTTTGATTGCATTTTCTCGAAGTATTACAACTTTTAATCGTTTTCTAAATATTGAATTTTATTTGATGAATGTTTTATAATTTCAATAATCAAAATGTTCATTAATAAATTAGTAATTTGTATATGTAAATATTTATCAAAGTTTTACAATTACAAAATACAAATTTGAACATCTGTCTTGTCAGAAATCAATTAATAAAACAAATAGATATCAATTTTAACATTTTCTTAATGTATCTTGAAGGACAACTTTGATTTAATACAAGTACAAACTTTCCAATTTCAAATTCAAAGTTTCTTTCATGAATTTTATCATCTTAATTGTCTTGTAGAAAGTACATGCAGTTAAAAAATAGATACCAAATTTATAAAATCTCGTTGAATATTTTTGATTGCATTTTCTCGAAGTATTACAACTTATAATCGTTTTTTAAGTTCGAAATACTGAATTTTATTTTATGAATATTTTACAACTTCAATAATCAAAATGTTCATTAATAAATTAGTAATTAAGGGACTAAATTAAGGGAAGAACGAGTAAATAATTTTTTTTTTAAGTTGAAGGTTATCTTAATAATTACTTTTTATGGAAGTTTTCCAATAAATATAAATTTTGAATGTCTTTAAAAGAAATATAACACTTTTTTTTTACAATTTACATATTTATGATTCATAAAACTTTCAACATAACAACTTCAGTATTTTCATTTATTTATAAGTAGTAAATTATGACAAGGATACTTTTTAATCTGATTTATTATAATACTGCAATAAAATTTAACATTTTCTAATTATAATTTCACGATATCTTCTATAACTTTCCAAACTACATCCACAATTCAAGGAAAAAAAAACTTAGAAAGCAGAACTGCGGCATTTACAGAATAAAAGAAGTTCTTCGAAACTTTCGGCAATTCGTTGAATGAAAGCGCAGACAAGTTTATATTATTTCCTTTACTTTATACTTTGTATTGCGACACTGATAAATGTCTCTAGTTGTAAAAGCTTTACGAAATATATACATATACTGCATGTACAGAAATTTAATGAATCTACGTCTGAGTTTCTGCTCCTGTTAACAACAATAATTGCAACAATTTGAGTTACACTCCGCTGCTCATAACTGTGAGGGGGCAGCAACAACAAAGAAAACCCGACTGCGTGCGTGTGTGCATTTCTGCGAAAGTAACCCATAAAGCACGAACACAGAGTACAACAACAAAAAACACTCTGGAATTCGAGTTTGCTACAAAATATTTTGAACTTAAAAATTGGATGGAAATGATGCATCCAGCATTAACTCTATATTAAATATGTACCCTTTTGCACATGCCGCTCACATCCGGTTTAATATGTATTAAATTTCCGGCATATATCACGGTTCGTGGTCAGAACAACCTTTGTTGATCGTTTCACCCTTTAAATTCCCATACAATGCAATCATCGAATGTGTTTGTGTGTTTTTTTTGTTTCGATTTTACTTTGTTTTCATTTGCTTTGTGTTTTTATATCTGTACAAGAACTGTTTTAGAAATATACTTTCTAATTTCATAAGAATCAGCAACAATTTAATGATTAATACAATTAATAAATTTCTTTTATTTACAACTAAATCACATAAGAAACAACATAAATTATGTCTGCGGTTTCGTGTTATCGTTTATATTCAAGAACAAAGAAAATAAACTGTATAAAAGATAAATTGTGTTTCTTTAAATAAACAGATATCAATGTTTGCGTATTCATGATTCATAATATATGATAACATTTAATTTTTATAAACATAAATTTGCTGTTCAGATTTGGTTACAGTATGAAATTTCAGCAAACGTATTTCATAACAATCGCATATTGCGTTGCAAAAAGAAAACAATGAGTTTCTAAAGAGTCAAACATAAGGTTAAAGACAAAACGCAGTGTCAGGCTCTGATAAATATGAATTCGTTCGTTCTAAAATTGTTATAAAAATATAATTCACATCAATTTTTGTGTGTATTTAGTTAAATGAATTTTAGATGAATGAACTTTAGATCGTTGAAAAGATTAAAGCATGAATGAGTACGCTTTAATGAAAGAGCTAGTTTATTAATTAATTAATCATTTTTTTCATTATTTAGAAAGAAGTTAATATCAGATATGATTGGTATGAATATGAATGGTTACTATTATAAAGTGCAACGGATTTGCATTGCGAATAAATGGTTTTGAATAGCAGCTTTATAGATGAGTTTATATACAAGTTTTTTTTTCCAACTATCTCGAGCAATATTTATTACTTATTTTTGTACGTGAATTACAGACATATGGATAAAATCACAGCAATAATTTAGAACAAGTTGTATTTCCCAAATATTCAACTTTAATATGAATCATTTGGATCTATTCTATCTATTATAGTTTCTGAGAAAATCGTTAAAAACTGAAAACATTTTTCGAGCGTACATTTTATATCGCTTCATTTTTTGATCAAGATTTTCAGCCAAATATATTAAAACACAACAATGATATAATACACGTTACATTTACCAAAAATTCAAGTTTCTTATGCATATTTTGTATCTATTCCATATATTATAGTTTCTGAGAAAATCGCTAAAACGTGAAGACTTTGATCGCGAAATTAATGAAACCACGGGTATGTATGAATACTCGTTTCATTCCTCAAACATCCAGCTTTCATATGGATCGTTTGAATTCATTTAATCAATTACTATTTCCGAGAAAGTAAATCAAATGCTTTTTCGAGCGTTGTAACATCCAGCTTTCATGTGCAACGTTTGAATTCATTATAGTTTCCGAGTAAATCGTTAAAATATAAAACACTGTTTTTGGAGCGTTAATTTTACATTGCTTCATTTTTTGAACGCGAATTTAAGCCAAATGGATGGAACTACTACAATAATGGAATACACGTTACATTTCCCAAATATTCAACTTTAATATGCACCTTTTGGATCCATTCTATCTATTATACTTTCCGAGAAAATCGTTAAAATGTAAAAGACTGCTTTTCGAGCGTTAATTTTACTTTGGTTCATTTTTTTAACACGAATTTAAGGCAAATGGATGAAACTATTGCAATAATGAAATACATGCTACATTTCCTCAAATATTCAACTTTAATAAGCTTCTTTTTGATCCATTCTATCTATTATACTTTCCGAGAAAATCGTTAAAATGTAAAACTCTGTTTTTCGATCGTTAATTTTACATTGCTTCATTTTTTGAACGCGAATTTAAGTCAAATGGATGAAACTATTGCAATAATGAAATACATGCTACATTTCCTCAAATATTCAACTTTAATATGCTTCTTTTGGATCCATTCTATCTATTATACTTTCCGAGAAAATCGTTAAAATGTAAAAGACTGTTTTTCGAGCGTTAACTTTACATTGCTTTATTTTTTAACACGAATTTAAGCCAAATGGATGGAACTACTGCAATAATGGAATACACGTTACATTTTACCAAATATTCAACTTTAATATGCTTCTTTTTGTTCCATTCTATCTATTATACTTTCCGAGAAAATCGTTAAAATGTAAAAGACTGCTTTTCGAGTGTTAATTTTACTTTGTTTCATTTTTTTAACACGAATTTAAGCCAAATGCATGGA